>NW_027325837.1:0-61920 GCF_048418805.1 Vulpes vulpes
TCTAAATGAATGAATGAATAAGAATCATAAGAAACAATGAAATTGAGAAGGATTGGTGTATATGACAATTTAGTGGTACACTGCTGAGTGTTTTGGTGAACAATTAAATTTGGTCAGCCATTTAAATCCATGCATTTAAAAATTATGTTTCTTATATAGTTTTCTTGTATTGTTGATTTATTTCAATATCTAATATAAATTTATAAACCAATGATGTTTATTCTGGGCACTATTGACATTCTGAGCAGAATGCCAGCAGCACTTCCTGATTTGTGACAACCAAAAATGTCTCTAACATTGCCAAATATCCCTTTGGGAGCAAAAATTTTGCCGGTTAAGAATCTTGTTATACATTAATATTTTTCTATTTAAAAAAAATTATGTTACAGATACAGATAATACAGATAGCTGTATGAATAGAGATTACAGATAGTTTAAGCTACCTAAGTATCTGTAATACTGTGATAGTGTAATCACAGTAATTACATATAACAAACACTTTCAAAAGTTTAGTGGCTTCTCACAATAAACGTCTGTTTTTCTCACTCAGAGATATATGTGCCAGTGGGATTTGGCTGATTTTAGCTGGGCTTAACTGGACCTTAGCCATCCTGGCTCTGGGCTACAGCCCAAGTTCAAGTATGCTTCTTAGAAGTATTTTATATTATAGTCCATGTTAAAGGGGCAGACATGGTTTATGCTTTTCTCATGATGATGTCAGGAGCCCAGCAAGACAGCCCAAATATGTACACACATTTGAAGCCTTCACTTCTATTGAGTCCTCTAACATCTAGTTGACAAAAATCAAATCATGTAGCTAAGGCCAAAGAATGGGCAGGGATATCATTCTGTCTACCAGGTAGGAATAGCAAGGGTGTGGAGTAAAGATGTGGAACTAGCATTCAATCTATCACATGTGTCACCTAGTCAAATAATATATAAGGCTGTGTTTGTAGATTTAAGCCAGTTAATTCACTTTTTTCCTATAATATTGCATTCCTGTATATAATTACTTATATAGCTGTATTAATATATTTATATATATATATATATATATATATATATATATATATATATATATCACTAAATTGAGAGCTTTTTGGTGCCTAGCTCCATGCTAGGCACATAAATGTTTAAAGTATAAAGATGGGGCACCTAGGTGGCTCAGTGGGTGAAGTGTCCAACTCTTGGTTTCAGCTCAAGTTATGATCTCAGGTTCTTGAGATCAAGCCTGTGTCAGGCTCTGCACTCAGCACAGAGTCTGCTTATCCCTCTCCCTCTGCTCCTTCCCCTACTCACTCTCACTCACACTCTCTCTCTCTCTCTCTCAAATAAATAAATAAATAAATAAATAAAATCTAAAAAAAAAAAAACAAATAAATATATGAGGAAGATAATCATTACCTTATTTGAAAAGTTATATTTTTAAATTGTAAATAAGATATTCTAATACATTGAATAAATAGCATTGTGCATATAACATTAAATGCCATTATATTAAAAAATGTTCAGTATTTATTAGTAACAAAAAATATCGGGCAGCCCGGGAATCAAGTTGCACATGAAATGTAATAATACATATTACTAATTGGCATGATATTGATTCTAATAATGACCTTGCGGGGATACTTGCTTTAATCATTTTCACTTAACCGTAGTAACTTAAACCTTCTTAATAGATATCATTAAATAAATAGAGAAGTAGATAATCTTTATAATTTCTCTGCAAGTATTTTTGACTTATTGAATGACTTATTATTGCTTACAAAATCTAGCTTCTCTGTTCATTTTATACCTCCATTATCTCTTTTTTCAATAATTCTGTAAATGCACAAATGTGTGGAAATGAAAAGCAAGTGTTGGAATGACACCACAGCGCGCTTTTATATAATGAGTAAAGATAGTATTCAATTACAATGTCATTTCCGTTTAAATACATAATTTGAATTTGAAGGAGTATCTAAGGAACTTAAGTATCAAAGACTTCTTATTCTATTTTACTTCAGTAGATAAATCAAAAAGGTAACCAAGGAGTCTAAGCATAAGTCAGTAGAATTTGTAACTGAAACTTAACTAAGGTAGGTATTTGATCATTTGTTCTTTCTCTGGGGTTATGTTCAATGATACATTTGGTTCACAAACTTAAATATACTGGGTACTTCATGTTTTGCTATATAAATAAGCTTATAGCCAGTTCCCAGCAATAAAAATAATACTATACATTGAAGACTATGTTTTAAAATTTTTAAATACTATTTACAAGAGATTCACATTCCTTCTGGAAAAAAAGATCAATTTATTTTAGTAGACTCGAGAAAAATGCCACAAAAATATGAATATAAATATATAGTTTTAGTTGTATAGGTATATGACAGACAGAAAAATAAAGACAGAGGCAGAGAGATAGAGATGTCTGTTAGGCTGCATCTATTCATCACAAAGACCACAGTTTTCTAAAATCCATGTGAGTGATGAGCAAAAAGAAACAACTGCAGTGTATCCAATTCTTATTATGTACCAATCATATTGTTCTTCTAATACCTACAATCCTCACAATAACTCTTTGAGGTAAGTTTTATAATGCCTGGTTTGTGTGTTTAGTTTTATATAAGATATGGAACACAAAAAAGTAAAATACCATATTTTCCAAGTCATTAAAAAGTAGTTCAAAGTTTGGTGTCCGGGGATGCCTGGGTGACTCAGCGGTTGAGCGCCTGCCTTTGGCCCAGGGCAAGATCCTGGAGTACCAGGATCAAGGCCTGCAACGGGCTCCTTGCATTGAGCCTGCTCCTCTTCCTATGTCTCTGCCTCTCTTTCTCTCTGTATCTCTCATGAATTAATTAATCAATCTTAAAAAAAAAATTTGGTGTCCAGGTTAGTCTCCAAAGCAAATAATTGTTTTTCCTATATCATGTTTCCTTTCCCTACACTGAGTCGTTTTCTACTTGGAATTGTTTTATATCCAGCAATCTCTTGTCTGCACTTTCCTTAGAAGAGCAGGTCTCATTTACAATTTCATATGCTCTATTGCCTGCCATTGATCTAATTATTTGACTTGAACCCTGAAAAATATTCTTGAATCTGTGTTATTACCAGGTCCCAAGTCAAATCCAAACAGATGCATATCCCTCATAGGTTCAGCCATCTTTTCTATGAACTCTGGTAGGAAAAACTTTTAACTAAAAAGCATTCTTAATTTAAAACACCTCAAGATTGTCTGGAAGGCCTCCATTAAGGAATGTACCATAGAACCATTACACTGAAATATATATATATATATATATATATATATATATATATATATATTCAATAAATATAGGTTCAATAAAGGGTGTTGTACACATACATACATATAAAACTTCTAAGTTGGATGTAACTGGTCATTATAAATAGAAAATATTTTTCTTATTGTCACAAGTTTATTATGTTAATTAAGGTTACCCATCTTTCCTGATCTACTACTCAAACACATTATCAAATGCTTAGGAATCCTTCCACTCTCTTGGTTCTCTCAACCTATGGCTTTTCTCAGACTGTGATAATTAGTAGTCAAACAACTTCTTGCACACATAATCAATAATTTTTCAAAAATCCTCTGTATATGGCTAAACGGTAGTATATCTTTAAAAACTTTAAAATTAGGTCAAATTTCTATACTAGCTTCACTTACTAATATCAGAAATAACTTCCCCATGGAGAAATAAAAACAAACTATGGGGACTACATCAAAATAAAAAGCTTCTGCATAGGAAAGGAAACAGTCAACAAAACTAAAACACAACCTACAGAATGAGAGAAGATATTTGCCAATGACATGTCCAGTAATTCAGAATATATGACTTACACAACTCAACACTTGAAAAGCAACTAATACAATTTAAAATGGGCAGAAGACAGGGGATCCCTGGGTGGCTCAGCAGTTTGGCGCCTGCCTTTGGCCCAGGGCGCAATCCTGGAGTCCCGGGATCGAGTCCCACGTCGGGCTCCCAGCATGGAGCCTGCCTCTCCCTCCTCCTGTGTCTCTGCCTCTCTCTCTCTATGTCTATCATAAATAAATAAATCTTTAAAAAACATAAGAGATAAAATAAAATGGGCAGAAGACATAAAAAGACATTTCTCTAAAGACATCCAGATAGACAACAAATATATGAAAAGATGTTCAACATCACTTATTATCAAGGAAATGCAAATCAAAACTACAAGATATCACCTCATACCTGTCAGAATGTCTTAAATCAGAAACACAAGAAACAATAAGTGTTAGCAAGGGTATGGAGAAAAGGAACCCTTGCCTTATTGCACTATTGGTGAGAATGCAGATTGGGACAGCCACTGTGGAAAACAAGAATGGAGGTTCTTCAATAAGTTAAAAAGAGAACTACCCTACAACCCAATTGAACAACTGGATATTTACCCCCCCAAATAGAAAAACACTAATTCAAAGGGATATATGTACCTTGATGTTTATAGCAGCATTATTTAGAATAGCCAAATTATGGAAGCAGCTCAAGTAATCATGAACTGAGGTATGGACAAAGAATGTGTGTGAATATATATAATGGAATATTATACAGCCATAAAAAGAATGAAATCTTGCCATTTTCAATGACATGAATGGAACTAGAGGATATTATGCTAAGCAAAATAGAGAAAGACAGATACCATCTGATTTCACTCATGTGGAATTTAAGAAACAAAACAAATGAGCAAAGGAAATATAAAAGAGGGAAAGAGACAAATTGAGAAATAGACTTTCAACTATAGAGAACAAATTGATGATTACCAGAGAGGAGGTGGAGGGATGGGTGAAATAGGTGACGGGGATTAAGAAATGCACTTGTGATGAGCACTAGGTGATGTATGGAATTGTTCAAACACTGTATTATACTTTTGATACTAATATAACACTGTACGTTAACTATCCTGGAATTAAAACAAAAACAATAAATTAAAAAAAAAATTCTGTGTGGAAACATCATAGGGAATATATCTAGGATCCAGACAAAGATGATGTAATATATTTTTCCACAAGGAAATAAATCCTCCTTTTTAAGAGGATTCCATTAGTAGGTTATGAGTTGGGGAATAATTTTCCAGGTCTTTCCTCTCCATCCAGTTCTAAGGAAATTCTTTGTTTCAATAGCCTGGAACACCATGTAACATACCCAAGAGTCACTGTCTACATGAGAGGCATCAGCCCCAAATGGCAGTTATATTCATGAACTCTTAGCCTACAGACTTCTCATAGACCTGATCTTATCCTACAGAATTATATATTCAAAAACCTCTTTCAAGAATGATGGCAACACATAAATATATTCAAAATAAGTAAAAGAGTTTATCACCAACTAAAATTCACTAAAGGAATGCCTAACTTACATACTCCAATAAGAATTAAAAATAACCCCAAGAGAGAAAGTGTGACAAAGTAGTCATTAAGAATAACAAGGGGGATCCCTGTGTGGCTGGGGGATCCCTGGGTGGCTCAGCGGTTTAGCGCTGCCTTTGGCCCAGGGTGTGATCCTGGAGACCCTGGATCGAGTCCCACATCGGGCTCCCAACATGGAGCCTGCTTCTCCCTCTGCCTCTCTCTCTCTCTATGTCTCCCATGAATAAATAAATAAAATCTTAAAAAAAAAAAAGGAATAACAAATAGGGGCACCTGGGTGGCTCAGTCAGTTAAGTGTCTATATTTGACTCAGATCATGATCTCAGGGTCCTCGGGTCCAGCCCCACATGAGGCTTCCTACTCAGTGAGGAGTCTGCCTCTCCCTCTCCCTATGCCCCTCTTCCCAGTTATTCTCTCTCTCAAATAAATAAAATCTTAAAAGAAAAAGAAGGGGATCTCTGGGTGGCTCGGGTTTAGTGCCTGCCTTCGGCCCAGGGTGTGATCCTGGAGTCTCTGGATCGAGTCCCACATCGGGCTTCCTGCAGGGAGCCTGCTTCTCCCTCTGCCTGTGTCTCTGCTTCTCTCCCTCTCTGTGTGTCTCTCATCAATAAATAAATAAAATCTTTAAAAAAAAGAATAACAAATACATAAATAAGAAAACGTTTTCAATGAAAATTAATAATAATTGGAATAAAGAAGGAATACAACTGAAAAATAGCATATAATTCAGGAGATTAATGAATTTTTATGAAATAAAAATTAAGCAACCTAAGTTTTTTTTTTTCAACCTAAGTTTTCTGAATTACTAATGTAATTCTGTATGGTAAAATCTCAAATGTATCTAATTTATAAAGGAAATGAAGCAAGCAGGATTTAGAGTATATTATTTCCAAACCAAAAGTTAGATAACGGATAAACAAAAACTGAAAACCAAAATTTATTCAGAATAAAAAGCAAGCAAAAGACCGAGAATAGCCAATACAATATTGAAAAAGAACAAAGTTGGAGGACTGATACAACCAATTTCAAGACTTTTTACAAACCTAAGGTAGCCAGAACAATGGTATCAGTCAAGGAATAGACAAATCAATGAAACAGAGAGCCTAGAAACAGACTCACATAAATATAATCCACTGATCTTTGATAAAGGAGCAAAGGCAATACAACAGAGAAAAAATTATCTTTTCAAAAAATGGTGCTGTAACAATCGAAAATTCACATTGAAAAAATGATTCTAAACAGAAACCTTATACTCTTCACAAAAATTAACTTAAAAATGCATCTTACATGTAAATTTAAAATATAAAACTGTAAAACTCTTCAAATAACATAAAATCTATTTGATCTTGGGGGTGGTGAGGACTTTTTAGAAACAACACCAAAGACTAGATCCGTGAAGTAAATAGTTGATAAAAGGAAGTTTATTAAAATTAAAAACTTTTGCTCTATAAAAGACACTGAGGGGGAATGAGAATAAGACAGCCACATACTAAGAGAGAATATTTGTAAAAATACACGTGTTATTAAAGACTTATCAAAAATATACAAATAACTCTTGGGGTGCCTGCGTGGCTCAGTTGGTTGAGCATCAGATTCTTGGTTTTGGCTCAGGTTGTGAACTTGGGTTCCTGTGATTGAGCCGTGCGTCAGGCTCCACATTCAATGCAAAGTTTGCTTGTCCTTCTCATTCCCCCTTTGCTACTCCCCCTATTCTTTCTCCCTCAAATAAAATCTTAAAAAAAAAATATATATATATATATGTTTGTGTGTGTGCTTGTGTATGTGTATACACACACACACACACATATGCATGCTTGTGAATATTGCACAGCTGTAGAAAAGGATAAGACTGTGCCATTTGTGACAATTGGGATGGACCTAGAGGCTATTATGCTAAGGGAAATAAGTCAAACTAAGAAAGACAAATAACATATTATTTCACTTACATGTAGAATCCAAAAAACCAAAAAGTAGGATCATACTAACAAATACAGAGAACAAAGTGATGGTAGACCTCTTTCTTTTTTTTTAAGATTTTATTATTTATTTATTTGAGAGAGAGTAATAAAAAGAGCATGAGTGGGGAGAGGAACAGAGGCCGAGGGAGAAGCAGGCTCCCCACTGAGCAGGGAGCCCAATGCAGGGCTCGATCCCAAGACTTTAGAAACATGAACTGAGCTGAAGGAAGATGTTTAATGGATGGGGCCACCTAGGTGCCCTGGTAGACTCTCTTTTAAAAGGCTTTTTCTGATTAGATCAAACCCACAGGGAACTTTTCCTTTGGTAACTCAAAATTAACTGATCCAGTAGTCACATCTTCAAAATAATTTCACTTTTGCTTTATAGTACAATTGACCCTGAACAACATGGACTTAAACTTCCGGGTGTACCTATATGCAGATTGTTTCTATAAATATAGTACACTACTATAAATGTATTTTATCTTCCTTATGATTTTCTGAATAACAGTTTCCTTTAGCTTACTTTACTGTAAGAATATAGTATGTAATACAAAATATCTGTTAATCAACAGTTTATGTTATCTGTAAAGCATCCAGTCAATGGTAGACTACTTAATTGTTAGGGGGAGTCAAAAGTTACATGCAGATTTTCAATTGCATGAAGGGTGAGCACCTCTAACTCCTGCATTGTTCAAGGGTCAACTGCGTAACATGTTTTATAGGAGAATCTTCGACAAATTTCAAGGAACAAATCGTTTTGATCTTTTTTTTAAGATTTTATTTATTTATTCATGAGAGACAGAGAGAGACAGAGACACAGGCAGAGACACAGGCAGAGGGAGAAGCAGGCTCCATGCAGGGAGCTCAATTCGGGACTCAATCCCGGTCTCCAGGATCAGGCCTTGGGCTGAAGGCAGCGCTAAACTGCTGAGCTACCAGGGCTACCCAAATCATTCCAATCTTAAAAACGATTTCTAGGGGATCCCTGGGTGGCTCAGCAGTTTAGCACCTGCCTTTGGCTCAGGAAGTGATCCCAGGATCTTCGGATCGAGTCCCGTGTCAGGCTCCCTGCAGAGAGCCTACTTCTCCCTCTGCATGTGTCTCTGCCTCCCTCTGTGTCTCTCATGAATAAATAAATAAAATCTTTTAAAAAGATTTGTATGAATATAACAGTAGTGTATTTTAGAAAATCTATTGATGTACATCATCGTATTAATCTATTAAATCATCTTTAATCTATTAAAGGAGAAAACCCCTATGATCATTTCAAAAGATATGATAAAAGTACCTGATATTAGATAATACCTGTTCATTCAGTGTGAGTCCAGTTTTTTTAAGACCTTGCAAAGTTGATTCTACATTTTATATATAAGTACAAGGCTCAAGAATAGTTAAGTCACTCCTGAAGAAGAATAAGTATATGTGTTAGGATAAAAGAGATGTTTGTTCTACCTGATATCAAGATATCATATTACAGAGTTTTAGTGATTAAAACACTGTGGTTTTGGGCACCTGGGTGGCTTAGTCAGTTAAGCATCTGCCTTCGGCTCAGGTCGTGATCCCAGGGCCCTGGTGTGGAGCCCCATGTCAGGCTTCCTACTCAGTGGGGAGCCTGCTTTTCCCTGTGTCTCTCTCTTCCTCCCCCATCTCCTGCTATCTCATGATAAATAATTATCTCAAATAAATAAAATTTTTAAAATAAACATTGTGGTTTGATGCAAGGATAAATTTATTTGTGAAATGAATAGGTTCCAGTTAGCTATGAATATATGAGATTTGAAGTATAACTCAAGTAACATTATAATTTACTAAGGAACAAATGGACAGTTCAATAAGTGGAATTGAGACGTTTTATTATTGGTGTGAATATAGTAGATTGACTATCAAGAGCCATTCTTACTGCCTCCTAGTGTATCTTTCTGTACCATTACACCTAGGAAGTTAAATACCAAACTTCATTAAACTCTCTTGCAGCTACGGTCCTGATATAGTTCATTTTTTACGAATTAGTTGATTGACATGAAATTTAAATTCAGAACCAAATGAAGGACAGAGAAAATACTTGTGTTCAAGGCATCCAGTATGATTTCCATATCATCATACTGGATGCCTTGAACCAAATAGTTCATGAAGCAGCCAATTTATTCCCAGAATGCAGCTCTATCCTGGAGACAACAGTGTCACAAAAGCTTCTTATTCTATTTCTTTCTGATTGTAGCAGAGGTTTCTATTTCCTTAGCTGTGTATACATTGGTTTGTTGATAATTCCTGGAGTCCAAGCTAGAACCCTTTACTCCAACGTTTCCATGATTGGTAAATATACATAATTCACTGTATTACATATCTTTTTCTTTTTTTTTAGTAGACTGCCTGCTTGGCATAGAGTTCAGTGCAGGCCTTGAACTCATGACCTTAAGTTCAATACCTGAGCTGAGATCAGTAGTCAGATGCTTAACCAACTGAGCCACCTGGGAACCCCTTTTCTTATTAATATAATATGTTGACAAAGAAATTCTGATTTACATAATTTCATAAGTGTGGCAGTATGCATTTGGATCCCTACTTTATGATATACTAAGTATACTCCAGAGGGAAAAAGAACTTAATTGTGAAAGGCAAAATTATATAAGTATTAGAAGAACATATAGGATACAACATTTATGTTCACAGGATGGAGGATTTTCTTTAAAAGGAAGAAAAAGTGTTAGCCAAAAGGAAAAGTTTAATAAATTTGACTATTAAAATTAAGAACTTCAGTCCATTAAAAAAAGTAAACAATAAGACAAAAACTAGGAGAAAATGTTGAAGACATGTAAATACAAAGGAAAAAATATCTAGGTTACATGGGGAAAAAAGTTTGTTTGAAATGTGAGTAAAAAGAATTTCGCAGAAGAGAAAACACTAATGGCCAATATACACAGGAAAAGATGCCTGACTCATTTAGCAATTAATGAAATGCTAATTAAAATCACAGTGAGATACCATTTTACACATAGTATGTGATCCAAACTTACAAAATCTGGTAACATTAATTGTTGGCGGAGAACAAAGCAAGGGAAACACTGAAATACTACTAGTTTCATAAAACATTTGTTGGAAGTAAAGGGTATGAGAGAAAATGAAAGACAAAAATATATTAAGAATCACATTGTAAGAATAGAGTGTATATGCAGTGGGAATTCTGAAAATGGGTTGGTCAAAGAAGGCTTATAAATAAGGGAAAATTGCATTAATGGATAGCTTCCAAACTGTGGTACATCAGCATGCCCTCAGGTACTGGATAATAAAACGGAACCAGTTGATATATTTTATAAGGGTAATTAGAATTCAGGAACTTGGGATGAAGAAAAGAAGAAGGAAAGTGAAACAAAGCACAGATGTTTTTATAATAAAGCATTCACAAAATGAAGGAAGTTGAAGCAAAAGAGATGGTCATGCCTCGCAATCACAACACTTAAAGGTTTGGAGAGAAGTAACTATTGAGCAGAAGGAATTGGAAGCATTAGCATTCTGAAGTGTTCTGATAAGAGGTCATATTAGGTGGAGGAGCTGGAATCAGAATATAGGGGCTTTGAACCACTTGCACAAAACTTGGGGAGAGGGATCAAACAGAACAATAGAGTTGACTAATAGGGCATCTTCTATGCCCTATTCTACATCTATAAAGCCATGGTAATGAATTAGAAAAGCAACTGCTAGAGGACATTATAACTTTAATACTGAAATTAAGAGTTCAGATTTATAATTACACATTAAATAAATTACACAAAAGTTTCAATTCCTTCATATGACTGAAGGTGAAATAGTATTTTAGACAGAATTAAAAGCCAGAATTTTATTTCTCTAGAATACAGATATAAAATATAAGAAATCCTCTTTCAAACATCGCATTTAGTCAATTGAAAACAAAATTATTCTAACTTAGATATTTTCATTTTATTTTAATTTCAACTTTGTATTTAAATTCTAGTTTGTTAACATATATGACAAAACCAGTTTCAGGTGTAGAATTTAGTGATTCACCACTTCTATACAACACCCAATGTTCATCACAAGTGCCCTCTTCAATAACCATCATCTGGGATTCTTGGGAAGATGGCAGAAGAGTAGGGTCCTCAAATTACCTGGCCCCACAACCTTACCTAGATAATATTCAAAACATCCAGAACATCTAGGAATTTGACCTGAGATTTAAAGAGAGAACAGCTGGAATGCTACAGAGAGAAAAGTTTTCACTTCTAACAAGGTAGGAAAGAAGAAAAAATTAAAAATAATCAAGTGGGGAAGGGGGCGCAGGAGGAGCTGGGCTAAGGCAGATTGGTAAAAGCTGCCGACAGGAAAACCCAGCCCTAGAGAAGCAGGAACTTTAAAAATCCGCACCGAAGTTTTCCCAAACAGAAAAGTGCTCTACAGGGAAATCGGGCAGAATCATAGGAAGGGCAGGGACGCCTCCAGATTTCTGGAGACACTATACCACGAAGGGCGGGCAGATGGGGCGGGGAGGCGGGGAGGTGTGGAGTGAACTGTGAACCACCGCCCCATATCGTTCAAGGGCTTGAGCGCACAGCCCTTGAGACATTTGGAAAAAGCCAGTGGGCTACGTGGGCCGGCACTGGGAGGAGGTGGCTGAGCCCCATTGCTTTAGGGAGAGGCAGCCCTGGGAGCGCAGTTCCAGCCCACAGGGCTCCAGATCCCAGGGTGTCTGAGTGGACAAAGCTGGTGATCCTGCTGTCCCCCTGGGACAGGCTGAAGTGAGGAGGGCACAGGACAGTGAGAACTCTCCTGCCGCTGGGTGCCCTAAAGCTGTGCAGGTCGTCACCGCACTGGTGCTGGCCCCAGAAGCACCTAGACCAGTGCGGACTGGGAGACTGTGGTTAGTTACTCACAGTGAGCTGACTCTAGAGCTGGAGATCTGGCAGCCACATTGGTGCTGTTCCTCCTGTGTTGCTGTGTGCCTGGGAGGAGCAGGGCACCAGGGGACAGATGCCTCAAGAGATAAACAGCTCATACTAAGCCCAGCACCCAGCTGGGGGCCAAGCATCTCCCCAAGATACACACACATGAGAATCAGCACGTCAGACCCATCCCCAGAGCCCAGCTTGAAAGACAGGGGAAGAGCAAGTTCTTGACCCAGCAGCGCTGGAAAGCTCCAGGGCAGAGGGAAAATAGTACGTAGAACTGGAGGGTCCCACTTTTTTTTTTCTTTTCCTTTATGACTCATTTTTATATCAGAAAAAATCTCCAATATGTTTTCTCTTTTCTTGCCTTAACTACAATATCTTACGAATTCTTCATTTTTAAGTTTTTTACTTTTTGACTTTCATATTTCTACAATTACATGTTTGGATATATTTTTCACTTCTGGATTCCCTTCAACTTATTCATTTAATTTTGATAGATACACGAAATATGGGTATTTTTTTCTTTGTTTTTTTGCCTCGTTATTTTTTATTTATTTATTTATTTATTTGTTTATTTATTTATTTATTTATTTAAATGGTGGAAGTTAGTACCTTCTAACACATGACCAACATACACCCAGAACCAGATGGAATACTTTGTTGGTTCATTCTGTGGCATTATATTCTCTCTTCCTTCCCATTCTGCACCCCTACTCTTTTATCTTGTTTATGTTTTTGTGATCAGTGATCGGGCTTTATATAAGTATTGTTGCTTTATATGAATTTGGGATTGAACATCTTCTAACATACAGAACAAAATACACTCAGAACCAAGATGATCACCCTCTAGGTCCCCTCAGGTAGACTACATTCTCTCTCCACTACCACTTCCTCATCATCACCAGTCCCTCCCCCTTTTTGTCTCTTTACTTATTTTTTTCTTTTCCTTTGTTTTTGGCTTTTGATGATTTTCACTATTTGTTTTAAAATTTCTTTTCTCATTAGTGGTCCTTTTTAAAAAATTTTGTTCTGTTTATTTTATTTTCTTGTCTCTGACCTCTTTGGAATCAATAAGGTGTATTCTATTTAGGTCATGGTTGAAATTATTGACTCAGACTACTCACACAGCCACTCTGCACTGGACAAAGTGACTAGAAGGAAGAATTCACCAAAAACAAAAGAAACAAAACAAAACAAAAAAACCAAAAACAGTACTCTCTGCCACAGACTTACAGAATTTGAATTTAAATACGATGTCATAAATTCAATTCAGAAGCACAATGATAAAGTTATGGGTGGCTCTGGAATAAAAGCATAAAGGAATCTAGAGACTTTGTTACTACAGAATTGAGATCTAATCAGTCTGAAATTAAAAATAGATTAAATGAGATGCAATCCAAACTGGTTGTCCTAACTGCTAGGGTTAATGAGGTGGAAGAGAGAGTGGGTGACAGAAGACAAGTTGATAGTAAGGAAGGAAGCTGAGGAAAAAAGAGAAAATCAAGACCTCTCCACAGAGAGTTGGCAGGCCAGAAAGGGCTGTCAGGATATATTCAGGGTCCTAAATGAGAAGAACATGCAGCCAATAATACTTTATCCAGCAAGGCTCTCATTCAGAATAGAAGGAGAGACAAAGAGCTTCCAAGGTAGACAGAAACTGAAAGAATATGTGACCACAAACCAGCTGTTTAAGGAATATTAAGGGAGGCCCTGTAAAAAAAAGAGGGAGCCCAAGGAAAGAATCCACAAAAACAGAGACTGAATAGGTATTACAATGACACTAAATTCATATCTTTCAACAGTTACTCTGAATGTGAATGGGCTAAATGATCTCGTCAAAAGACACAGGGTATCAGAATGGATAAAAAAAGCAAGACCCATCTATTTGCTGTCTACAAGAGACTCATTTTAGAACTAAGGACACCTCCAGCCTGAAAATGAAAGCTTGGAGAACCATCTACCATTCAAATGGTCCTCAAAATAAAGCAGGGGTAGCAATCCTCATATCAGATAAATTAGAATTTATCCCAAAGACTGTAGTAAGAGATGAAGAGGGACACTATATCATACTTAAAGGGTCCATCAATGAGAAGACCTACTAATCATGAATAGTTATGCCCCGAATGTGCAACTGCCAAGTATATCAATAACCAAAGTAAAGAGATACTTAGATAATAATACACTAATAGTAGGAGACTTCAACACGGCACTTTCAGCAAATGGCAGATCTTGTAAGCAGAACATCACCAAAGAAACAAGGGCCTTAAATAATACACCGGACCAGATGGATTTCACAAATATATGCAAAACTTTCCATCCCAGTGCAACTGAATACACATTCTTCTCAAGTGCACATGGAACTTTCTCCAGAATAGACACATACTGGGTCACATATGAGGTCTCAACCAATACCAAAAGATGGGATTGTTCCCAGCATATTTTCAGACCACAATGCTTTGAAACTAGTACTCAATCACAAGAAGAAATTTGGAAGAAACTTAAACACACAGAGGTTAAAGAGCAACCTACTAAAAGATGAATGGGTCAACCAGGAAATTTAAAAGAATTTTAAAGATTCGTGGAAACTAGTGAAGAGAAGAATGTAAAAGATTCATGGAAACTAGTGAAAATGAACATAAAACCATTCAAAATCCTTGGGATACAGCACAAGCAGTCCTGAGAGGGAACTACATTGCAATACAAAATTCCCTCCAAAAATTGGAAATAACTCATGTACAGAAGCTAAAGAATACCTAAAGAATTGGAGAAAGAACAACAAGTAAATCCTACACCAAACAGAAGAGAGCTAATAAATATTTGAACAGAATTCAATGAAATAGAGATCAACAAAACCAGGAAGTGGTTATTTGAAAAAATTAATAAGATAGACTTATTAAAAAGAAAAAAACACCCAAAGTAATGAAATCATGAATGAAAGAGAAGAGATCACAACCAATACCAAGGAAATACAAACGATTGAAAAAATGTATTATGAGCAGCTACATGCCAACAAATTAAGCAATAGAAGAAATGGATGCATTTTGGAAAACCGCAAATTACCAAAACTGGAGCACAAAAAGATAGAAAACTTGAACAGGTCAATAACCAGGGAGGAAATTGAAGCAGTCATCCAAAACTTCCCAAGACACAAAAGTCCAGGGCCTGATGGCTTCCCAGGGGAATTCTATCAAACTTTTAAAGAAGAAACCATACCTATTCTACTAAAGCTGTCCGGGAAGATAGAAGGAGATGGTATACTTCCAAACTCGTTCTGTGAGGCCAGCATCACCTTAATTCCAAAACCAGACAAAGACTCCACCAAAAAGGAGAATTATAGACCAATATCCCTGATGAACATGGATGCAAAAATTCTCAACAAGATCTAGCCAGTAGGATCCAATAACACATTAAGAAGATTATTCACCATGACCAAGTGGGATTTATCCTCGGGGATGCAAGGCTGGTTCAACACTCATAAAGCAATCAATGGGATTGATCATATCAGCAAGGGAAAAAACGAGAACAATATGATCCTCTCATTAGATGCAGAGAAAGCATTTGACAAAATACAGCATCCATTCCTGAACAAAACTCTTCAGAGTGTAAGGATATAGGGAACATTCCTCAGCATCTTAAAAGCCATCTATGAAAGCCCACAGCAAATATCATTCTCCATGGGGAAACACTGGGAGCCTTTCCCCTAAGATCAGGAACAAGAAAGGGATGTGCACTCTCACCAGTACTATTCAACATACTATTGGAAGTCCTCGCCTCAGCAATCAGGCAACAGAAAGAAATCAAAGGCATTCAAATTGGCAAAGAAGAAGTCAAACTCTCCCTCTTCACAGATGACATGATACTGTACATAGAAAACCCGAAAGACCCACCCCAAGATTGCCAGAACTCAAACAGCAATTTGCAGTGTGGCAGGATACAAAATCAATTCCCAGTAGTCAGTGGCATTTCTATACACTTACAATGAGACTGAAGAAAGAGAAATTAAGGAGTCAATCCCATTTGCAATTGCACCCAAAAGCATAAGATACCTAGGAATAAACCTAACCAAAGAGGTAAAGGATCTATACCCTAAAAACTACAGAACACTTCTGAAAGAAATTGAGGACAACAAGAAATGGAAAAATATTCCATGCTCATGGATTGGAAGAATTAATATTGTGAAAATGTCAATGTTATCCAGGGCAATTTACACATTTAATGCAATCCCTATCAAACTACCATGGACTTTCTTCAGAGAGCTGAAATAAATTATCGTAACATTTGTGTGAAATCAGAAAAGACCCCAAATAGCCAGGGGAATATTAAAAAAGAAAACCTTAGCTGGGGGCATCACAATGCTAGATTTCAGGTTGTACTACAAAGCTGTGGTCATCAAGACAGTGTGGTCCTGGCACAAAAACAGACACACAGATCAATGGAACAGAATAGAGAATCCAGAAGCAGATCCTCAACTTTATGGTCAACTAATATTCGACAAAGGAGGAAAGACCATCCACTGGAAAAGACAGTCTCTTCAATCAATCGTGGTGGGAAAATTGGACATCCACATGCAGAAGAATGAAACTGGACCACTCTCTTACACCATACAGAAAGATAAACTCAAAATGGATGAGAGATCTAAATGTGAGACAAGAGTCCATCAGAATCCTAGAGGAGAACACAGGCCACACCCGTTTTTGAACTTGGCCACAGTAACTTCTTGCAAGATACATCCATGAAGGTAAGAGAAACAAAAGCAAAAATGAACTATTGGGATTTCATCGAGATAAGAAGCTTTTGCACAGCAAAAGAATCAGTCAACACAACTAAAAGACAACCTACAGAATGGGAGAAGATATTTGCAAATGACATATCAGATAAAGGGCTAGTTTCCAAGATTTGTAAAGAACTTATTAAACTCAACACCCAAGAAACAAACAATCCAATCATGAAATGGGCAAAAACCATGAACAGGAATCTCACAGAGGAAGACATAGACATGGCCAACAAGCACATGAGAAAATGCTCCACATCACTTGCCATCAGGAAAATGCAAATCAAAACCACAATGAGATCCCACCTCACACCAGTGAGAATGGGGAAAATTAACAAAGCAGGAAACAACAAATGTTGGAGAGGATGTGGAGAAAGGGGAGCCCTCTTGCACTGTTGGTGGGAATGTGAACTGGTGCAGCCACTCTGGAAAACTGTATGGAGGTTCCTCAAAGAGTTAAAAATAGATCTGCCTTATGACCCAGCAATTGCACTTTTGGGGATTTACCCCAAAGATACAGATGCAGTGAAAGGGCAGGACACCTGCTCCCCGATGTTTATAGCAGCAATGTCCTCAATAGCCAATCTGTGGAAGGAGCCACGATGTCCTTACAGATGAATGGAGAAAGATGTGGTCTATATATATACAGTGAGTATTACTCAGCTATCAGAAAGGATGAATATCCGCCACTTGCTTTGACATGGATGGAACTGGAGGGTATTATGCTGAGTGAAATAAGTCAATCGGAAAAGGACAATCATCATATGATTTCACTTATACGGGGAATTTAAGAAATTTTTAAAGGGATGAAAGGGAAAGGAGAGGAACTGAATGGGAAAAATCAGAGAGGGAGACAAACCATGAGAGACTCCTAACTCTGGGAAATATACAAAGGGTTGTAGAAGGGAATGTGGGGTGGAGGGTTGGGGTAACTGGATGACAGGCACTGAGGAGGACACTTGATGAGGTGAGCACTAGGTGTTATACTATATGTTGGCAAATCTATCTTAAATAAAACAAATGTAAAAAATATGCCCATCAACCATTTAGCCCACCCTCCTCCCACCTCCCTCTATCAATCCTCTTTTTTTAAAAGATCTATTTATTTATTTTAGAAAGCGATAGATTAAGAGAGTGAGTGGAGAGAGAGGGCAGACGGAGGGAGAGAATCTCAAGGAGACTCCCCATTCAGCATAGATCCCCACATGGTACTCAAACCTATGACCCTGAGATCCCCAGCAAAATCCAGATTCCGGTGCTTAACTAAGCCATCCAGGAGCCCCTCCATCAACTCTCTTAACTTAGATATTTTAAAAAGGCAATTGTCAGTGTTAGGTTCTCGGTGCTAAATGGCCAGAAGATTCAACTGATGAGAAAAGAAAGGTATATAGTTTGTCATCTAGTCCAATCCATTATTTGGGAGAGTGGCCAGATGAATCTTTATATAACCTGTATACACACAAGTAGCCTAGTTGTATTCTCTTTTTCTCTCTCACTCTCTTTTATCTTAGATAAGTTTTTCATGCTTCCCTGACCAATTCCTTTTATCTACTTAATTCGTTAATATAAATTGATTTGAGAGAGAGCACGCATGCTTGTGAGTGAGGGGAAGAGCAGAGGGAGAGAGAATCCGAAGCAGACTTCCTCCCGAGTGTGAACCCTGACACAGGGCTGTATCTTAGGATTCTGAGTTCATGACCTGAGCTGAATTCAACAGTTGGTTGCTTAACTGACTGAACCACCCAAATATCCCCATGACCAACACATTTGACATCATGCTCTGGTTGTTATTGGGTTTCTGCCACAAGAAATCATTAAAGATTGCCTAATCATCAAGAAAAAAGTAATTTCTCTAGACCAATAGTTACCTAAACCTCTGAGTAATACAATTTTGTTCCCAGTGGCTGTTTTTCCAACACTCATTCCAAAACTGTCCTCCTCTTCCCAATTTCTTTTATTCTGAAGTGCATACCTATGTCTAAGAACTCAGAGCATTGACATTCTAGTAGACATTTGTTTCTGCAAAGTGGGACCCATCTTAATCTCCAAAACGACAAATTTAACATACATAGAATCTTTTCTGGGTGCACAAATTAACATTAATTACCAGATTTCAAATAACAAAGCTTTAATATCTTGGATTTAAAAGGCAAATGCTAAAAAATAAAAAAGATAAAAAAATAAAAATAAAAAAAAATAAAAGGCAAATGCTGTCTTAGGTTAGGTTACCTAAAAACCGATCCAGAGAAGATCTATATGCTCTTCAGGATCAAACTGAGAGTAAGGGGTCAGCGGGGTGTGGGGGGGATAGGAAAAGGGAAGGATACCAATAAGAATGTGGCCTTCAGTAAAGTCTGGTCCTGGGCAGATCCAAGAGAAACACAAGGGGCCTCAGGATCACAAAACCCACCAGAATAGGCCTGCCTTGAACCAGCCTTTGCTCAGTGAATAACTCATTGTCTACTGACTGGGGTTGAGAGGGATAACTTGCTAAGGGTCTCATCGAGGCTCCTCCCATCACTCAAATTTTGTCCCTCACCCAGAATCATGAGATTCATGAGAGTACAACCTGTGTACTCACATAGGACCCTGCACTCAGACTCCATACTTTGTTTAATCATCTAATATCCTTGTCTTCAAAATTTTAGTAATGTTGTCTTTGAACTTGTGAATTACAGTAAGGCAATGAGACATGTGAATGAGCAGAGGAATTTCATGTAATATGTGTGTTCTCCATTTCTTGCGGCCCCATTTTCATAGAGCATTTATAATGTCCTGTGAGCATGGAATTCCAGTGCATCTATCTATGACATGTGGATTCAGTGAGAATCAACTGGAACTTGCTTTGAATAAAGAAGGGCAACTATGTTATTAGGAACACAAATGACCAAGAAACCCGAACATATCATTTTTTATTCCTATTACTTCTCTGTAGCCAACTATTACTCTGAAAATGATGAAAGTAGGCGAAAGAAAGGGCCACCAGTGATTCATTTTTAGTTCTTCCTTACTCATGAAAAGGATAGAGTGTTGAAAGAATGCGAGCAAATCAAAAAGTAAAATCATTTGAGTTAGTTTTATGCTTTTCCACTTTTCTGGTAAGAATGAAATGCACATGCATATAAGAGTTATGAAATTTGAATTGGAGAATTTTGGTGTTTCTAGAAATGACTTAAATGGTCTAATATTTGCATTTAAAACTGGCATTGTACAATATAAAGATGAATGACAAAATTCATGCAAATATTTTTAAATTCTAATTTTCAGTAGCAAATAAAAATCTTTACAAGAGAAAGATCATGAAAAAAGAGAAAACTTTATAGATTAGTTCTTTTATTGACACTCTTCTGCTTTTTGAACAAAGGCTCTATATTTATGTCTTTCATTGGACTGTGCAAATTATACAGCTGGTCATGACCAAACCCGGTTTTTTAAACAAGGCTCCATTAACTGCAACATGCCTCAGAAATCACAGTAGCTAGGGAGAAAAGGTTTGGCAATTGATAAATGTCAGCAGCATCTCTTCTAGTTATCTCCTTGTCCAATGCAGATAAACCCACTTGTCTAAGTGGCTAGTCTGGGTTGACTGAGATCTCTACTTTGAGGCATCAGAATAAGAATTTAAGTATTATATACACACTTTACCTTGCAGGATGCTAGAAGTGGCATTTGAAGGGAACTGGGAAATTATCAGATTTAGGCCTGTGGACTCAGTGGACCTATTGTAATATACAGTCCTGGACCAAGACTCCATTTGTCACCTAATTCCCATGCGCCAATTCTTTAACAGGCATAACACAAAGATGATGCATTTTTGTCTTTGGTGTAAATTCAGAACCTCTGTTTAAACCCTTTAATAGGCCTAGGCATTCTCTTTTCCTCAATGAATTATTACTGAATAAATGAACCTAAGTCTCTTTGGAGAACAGCTGGAAGAGTCATTACGATATAGAGTGGTCCTTCCTCGAAGGGACCTGATCTCTCCAGTAGTTATTGAATTCCAAGTGTAAAAACTTGCTTAAGTCTTGAACATGGGAATGGGATAGGAACTGTTCTATAGGGACAGGACCATAGCCTTTCCATTCTTGAAAACCTTTAATTATATATATATATATATATATATATATATATATATATATATATATATAAACAATACTGTGGGCTGGCCATCTTCTAAGATAAATATGCCAAGAATAGCAAATAAAAACAAAACAATACACCAATTAAATTAGGATTCAGATAAATAATGAAAATACTTATGTATAAACATGTCCTGTGCAATATTTGGAACATACTTCTACTAAAAAAATAAGCATTGCTTAACCTGAAATTTAAATATCACTGCATGCCTTGTGTTTTATCTGACAGTGCTTCTCTAAGAAAACCATAATTTGGTGTCATTTGTTAGAGATCCCCACTAGTCATGTCACCCTGACTAACATTCAGAAATTGATGGCCATTAGAATGCTAATAACCCTCTTACTTCTGATTGTTAATTGTTAGCACCTGGCCTTTACTATTTGTGATGTTAGTAATCACAGTTATGGGTCAGAATCTCCCACCATAAGCATCAGTCTGCAGAGCCTCTCAGAGTCATTGCTGTTTCCCTTGACTTGTGCATCCTTTGCTCCCTTAAAAAAAACAAGGGCTCTTCCAAAAAACATACAGCTGGTGGGTCTCCTGATCTTATATAATTAATTGACTCTAATATACCTACTTCTCTGAGTGGCTTTGCCCCTTCCTCCATGGTCTTCCAAGTAGTTCTGGCATTTCTACTTCATATAATGCTGGCTTTTATCTATCTCCACTTTGCCTCCATGTTTCCAAGAGCCATTATAACACTGAATTAGAATTAGTTACCCTTCTCTTTGTTGCCCTGGCCAGAATGCTAAATCTTGTTTGATAGGAAATTTTCCCCATATCACAAACATATCCAGGTTAGTATTCCGCCTCTGTTCATGTAACTTCATCAGCATGCTCTCCCAAGTTTTCTGTCAATAAAACATAGCCTAGATCCATTGTTTATAATCCACCTATAATCTTACTCTCCTTTTCTTCTCTCTCAGCATTTCATAAGTTGGGTCATGCTGAAATTTTTTGAAATATATGTATTTTTTCTCTTTGGTAAACTGTACAGGAAGCTGGGGAAGATCATAACTCAGGAAACATTATCCTGTAAGTCACCTCACTGACTTGAGGCTTCTGAAAGGAAATGGGAGGTGAAGGCAGTAGTTGCTACCCTTTGACATGATGGAGTTGGCTGCATCTTGAAGCCCAGGTTTAAGGGAGTCCAGGTGCTCAGTGTTCTTAATTGCACATATCCAGATATCCCCATTTTTCTTTTTTTTTTAATACAGATTTATTTATTTATTTATTTATTTATTTATTTATTTATTTGAGACACACAGAGAGAGGCAGAGGGAGAAATAGGCTCCCTGTGGGGAACCTGACGCAGGACTTGATCCCAGGACTCCAGGATCATGCTTATGAGCCAAAGGCGACCCTCAAACACTGAAGCCACCCACATATCTATAGATATCCTCATTTCTCAATCTCAGTCCTGCTTTTTCCTATCAGGCAGAATACATTTGCTAGAGATGAGAATTCAACTTTTTCTGGAGTTTTGCTATTTCTACATAGAGTTCCTGAGCCTACTCTTTCGTGTGATCAACTCTCATTTAGAGATGACTATGCCTTCATACACTGCCATACACGGCCCTCTGATTTTCATTTTTTGCTTTAAATTGGTGACTTATCATCTGGAGTCTATAATTTTCTCTCTGTAAGCATCACTGGTGCTCAGCAACAGTCACCCAGTTTCCATGTCCTTATCATAAGTATGTTCTTGTTATTTTCAAATACCAGAGTTATTGTTGTTGCGTGAACAAGTGCACCTCCCTCCACCTCTATCCTTTCTCAGTTCACCAAAAGTAAATTCTTAATGACAAACTGCTATAGAATGATGAGAACAATTAGTATTCTACTTACCTTAAGTGACAGAGTGCTCACTGCCAGGTAGCTAGATGATGAGGCATCCCTGAAATCAAATCCTTGGTGTCTTCCCAGGACCACTTGTGATACTAACACTCTAGGGTTTGGCACCACACAAGTGAAACCAGGGAAGAGACAGGGATTCAGGTACATGATATTACTTAAGGAAATTCTTATCAGAAAAATGAGAAAAGCAAAATAGGGAAAGGGAAGCAGTTGAGCAAGAGTATAGTCTCACATAAATTCTAGCCTTGATCTGATTCATGAACATGCTTTGGAGCATAAATCAAATTCATCCTCCTGAGGCAAGGCAAATAGACCATAGTGCCCCAATATCAGTAAGTCACTGACTGCACTGGAGTGCAGAGTGAAACGTGTCCCAATTGTAAGCTGTTAACACAGCCCCCATAGCTAGGTTGATGGGCCTACCAGCCAATAAAGTGGATATGGGCAGGGGACACTAGCAACACCTACTACAATTGCTTTATGTAGTCAGTTATAAATACATTGAGACTTTAAACAGTATTGTGAATCATCCTAACACATTAAAATATGCTTACTATGCCCCCTTTTGCATAATGCAAGTTCTCTCTATAAATCATCTTTTATCTCAGGGCCAATTCTGTTTATCATACTATCTAAATTGCTCAAAACATTGTTTTTTTACCTACTAGTATTATGAACCTAAGAAATGTAGATTAATAATATACGACTGATTCCCTTATTTAAGAGGACAGAGTCTGGCCCTAATTAGGTTCTATCTCATTTAATATTTATCCTGGGGTCTATTTAGACTCACATATTGTGTTTTATGATTTGGATAAATTATTATTCATTTTTATTTTTCTTTCTTTTTTTTAAAAAAGATTTTATTTACCTATTTATTCATGAGAGACAGAGAGAGAGAGAGAGAGAGAGAGAGAAGCAGAGACATAGGCAGAGAGAGAAGCAGTCTCCTCACAGGGAGCCCCATGTGGGACTCTGTCCCCAAACTGGGATCACGCCCTGAGGTAAAGGCAGACGTCAACCGCTGAGCCACCCAGGCATCCCCATTTTTATTTTTCTGCAGTTCAGTGGCAAATTTCTTATTGGCTATCATTCTGACCACTGCTTACTATTCCTCATCTATAGATTATCCTTACATATATAATCTAATATACATATATATGTATTTATATTAAATATCTATCTCTCAAGGTTAGGCATCACACAAGTGAAGCTATATTATATATCATATATATATATATATAATATATATAATATATATTTTAATTACTTTCTCCAGTATATATATATAATATATATTATATATATATTATAATTACTTTCCCCAACTCTAAAGTAAATCATAAAGCCTATGCCAAAGTAAATCACAAAGCCTATGCCAACCCTTTCTAACGAAGAGGGGCAAAAGGGCTGTAGAATAGGTAAAACAAACATTTTTATACCTTGTTCTTCATAAATCACTATTCTTCTGGGAAGTAGGCTATTGTATGTCTGAATTATCTTCATTACAGAAGCACAATTGTGTGTATATTGTGCTAGACACCCCAGGTTTTTAGGATCCAGACTAACTGCTACGATTTACATATTAAACTGAGAGATAGTGTCCATGAAGGAAATATTTTAAATGACAAATAGTAATAGTAATAATGTAAAAAGGAAATATAAGATAGCTGATTTACTTTTGTTTCGGTTTAATCTTGGTCCCCCTTTAATAATTATCTTCATTGATCTATTTCTTTGTAATGCATTTTATCCAAATCAGTAATAATCTTACTTAGCATGGTTGCCTATAATAAAAAGGAAATCCAGTGTTACTTAATGTTATTTAAATGGTACAATATTACACATTACTGATAAAGATTGCACTTAAATTGTATATTCAGTTTGGTATCTATTTACCCAAATAATTTGTCTTTTTATGTTGAAAATACAAAACTGCCTGAAACATTGATTTCTTCATCTATTTTGTATTGTTGATTCACTTTCTCTGTTCTTTATCTTTCTAATTGTGCATTTAATGCCACATCATAGCTATGAAAATAGCCATTAGAAGATAAACTATGAAGAATAAATGTCTTCTGTGCCCAACCATCTGAGATATTTGAGCATTTATCAAAACCATACCTGTGCATATTAACTGTAATGAAATCCCCAAGATCCTAAATACCTCCAAGAATATAAAAAGCTATTTTGGCCCAAAAGAACAGGCAAAATGGAGAGATTACTTTCTCATAATCTCTGTTATGCTGATAAAATAAAATACCAAACTTGAGTAAGGTAAGTCAAACAAATTCTATTTATTGTTTTAGCAAATGAAAATATCTCCATAATACTGAGAATTTTTAAATAAAGATGTAGTTCAGATCAACCATATGATTTTAAGAAGTAATATTACTAGGGCAACTAGGTAGTTTATTCCAGAGAATGCATTAATTGTGATTCAGCACTATTAGACAATTTCCTTCATATACTCTAAGAATCACTAAAAATGAAAGGAGATAATATTTTAAATTTCCTACCTAGTCTAAGAGAATCTTTTATATCCTACCTTAGGCTATTAGGTATTTTACCCACTGTTTAATGAAAAAGAGGATAAGTATGAACATAACTGAAAGGTGGGAGATATATGATAAATATAATAATTTGGGTTTAAAAAAGAAAACTTTAGATAAAGTAACCATTATTAATTTTATTGTCCCTATAGAGGGACATAAAAGCCATTATGGACTGATTACAAAATGGGATACTGATCAAGGGAACAGGAGCAATATGAAATTAAGAGATGATAAGCCTTTTCTCAAATAACCACCATTTACCATCACCAACACAGAACCATAGGGAAGATAAATCAGTGCTCAGTTATCATCCAATTGGTACCACTAGTTAAATGCAGTCAGCACATGTCCAGTTGAGTGGCAAGCAAGGTCAGGAATGAATAAGTTTTTGTGGCTCATGTTTAACAGTGTTGTTGCCCCATCCCCCCTTGTTAAAGAACAGTGTATGAATACGTTGTCAGGGCCTCCCCCAGCAACTTGAAGGGACTTGGCTGGTGAGCCTCCATGAAGGTTCATTAACCTTTAAGTAAATTAAATTCATTAGCTTAAGTTCATTAACTTTATGGTAAATCTATCTCTGGGCCAGAGTGAAAATCATCTCTTCCCCCCAGACTTTGCTCAGTTTCCACCCCCACATTTCACTCCTATCAAGGACCTAGGGCCCACATATATCTTTTCTTTCAATCTATGAGTGAAAAGGGGACCAAATGGTACCAAAGAACAGAGATGGTGGTGAGAAGGTAGCTGGACCTACTCCTATTCTAACTATAGTCAGGTAATGTTGAAATGCACCATCTTGGTTTTAAGCAGTGTTTTCTGTGTCCATAGAAAAATTAGGCAATAAAGTCAGAGAAAGAAAAAGTAAATAAACCATTTAATTATATTTGTGAATTGTAGTGATATTTGTTATCTTGTAAACTAAAAAAAGAAATGCAAAAGGACTTCTCTTTCTTAAATATTTGCAATTGTACTAAGAATTTGTTATGCTATTGTGTTCTAAGTAGAATGAACTACAGGAATCATTAATTGGTCAAAGTAATCAAAGCAGCAAAGAACTGCAGGGCTGGATATACCTTAGAGATTGACACAACCCACTCTTGAATTGTCTAGTTGAGGAAACGTGCAGTCTGGAGAGGTTTAGTGACAGAATAAAGGTTTCATAGCCAGAGAGTAGGACATCAGAATTAGAGCTGAGGTAATAACACCAAGACAATCACCTGTGTAGGTAGATTATAAGATACAAATTTTAATTGAAGATGCCTTTTGTAGGATTCCTGAACTCTCTCCTTTCTCAACTTCTAAAAAAATAAAAGTACAAAAACAGAAGTTGACTCTAGGAAAAGACAGAATGATAAATTTAAAGAAGACCTGAATTAGAGTCTTGGCTCTAGTGACAACAAAAAGATAGACATGTTGCAGGCTCTAAGCTTTAATTCTCTTACTTGTACAATCAAAGTAAAATATTTTCTCTGTAGGTTCCTGACAGCTCTTTTACGAATCAAATGAAATAGTTGGGAAAATATTTTGTAAACTACAAATCCAGTTCTTCAATTATAAAAAAAGTTATGAGAAATAATATACTGAGACTGTGCAGTTATACTATTCAGGCATCATCATTTTGGATTTTATTTGCTTAACTCAAGTACTGTGATCTTTTATTATATAAAAACAAACAATAAGAAAACACAACTGGATTAAAAGAAAAACAACCTGCCAACCCGTGCTTCAGATTATATTTCTCTTCTCTTTTACACAGTCATCCTTCTAAAAAAGTTGATGTATATTCACTGTCTCCACTTACCCACTTACCATGTACACAACTCACTTCAATCTAGTTGCATTCCCTGTAATTGCCCATTGTCACCAGTTCTTACTGATAACCCATTGATAATCATCAGTCATTATTTCTGGCCTCCCTTTTAATTACTTTCTTTTCTGAGAACATTTTCTTTCTTTCTGGTCACTACTACACTGCATTTTTATTTTATTTTTTATTTTTTAAAAGATTTTATTTATTTATTCATTCATGAGAGCCACAGAGAGAGAGAGACAGAGACAGAGACACAGGCAGAGGGAGAAGCAGGCCCCATGCAGGAAGCCTGACATGGGACTCCATCCCAGAGCCCCAGGATCACGCCCTGGGCTGAAGGCGGCTCCAAACTGCTGAGCCACCCGGGCTGCCCATATTTTTAAAATATATATTTCAAATACTGTATGATTCATGAACACTGGGTATTGTATGTAAGTGAGGAATCACTAAATTCTACTTTGAAACTAATATTACAGTATACGTTAACTCACTGGAATTTAAATAATCTGAAACAACAACAACAACAACAAAAATAAATAAATAATACTATACCGTTCAAGTTTCTATTTTATCCTCTTTTTCTTTTTCTAACTGGTCATGCTTTCTATGCTCTTAACCTCCTATGTTGTTTCAAGTGTATGCTGTTGTCTCTCAAACTTGGATCCCCATCCCAGAACTGATTATATGATGAAACATGTTGTATATGTTATATCTTGAATATCTTTACTTGAATCTGCTATTGGCATCTGAGACTCAGTATTTCAAAAAATAAATGCTTCATCTCAATCTCAAACTTTTGATATTCTAGTCCCTGTCTTGAAGAATGACATATTTCCACCTAACTGCCAAAGAGAAATTTCCATTACTCCTTCCTCTTCAATTTTTTTTTCATATCCATTCAACCACAAATTCTATGGATTTTACATAATTCCATAGGATTTTATTTCTAATGGTTTCTCTCTTATCTACACTGCAACTATCTTTAGTACACACTGAATTATTTGTTACCTGGTAATTTTAACTGCTTTCTTACTCTTTGCTACATCTCCTGTCTTACCCCTCCTCTAATCAGTTTTCCATGCCTCAAGCTGAATTATATTTCAAACAAGAAAGCCTGATAATACTTTCTCCAAATCCAAAGTTTATCAATGATTTCTCATGCCTTTATGTGTAATTTTAAACTTCATAATATGCCTGCAAGATTCCTCATCAACTGGCTTCTGATAATCTTCAGCAATAGCAAATTTTTCACATCCATGAAAGTACATATTAACCTTAACCCTAAACATTAATTTTCCTGAAACACCCTTCTTAAATCCTTTTGGCCCATGCCTATTTCCAGCTGACTAATTTCAATCTTTACTCAATTTAGACATCCACTAAAAATAATTCCTTTTCTGATGTTTGAAATCTTTTTCAAAAGAGCAAACTGTACTTTCCTCACTAGCACACATCTCACATTGTCTTTATTTGCCTGTGTGATTGTCTCTATCCACTATTAGAATGCTGGCAGGATGTGCATCCGTCTCATTTACCATTTCTTGGAACCAGTTCTAGGAAGTAGATGGTAATCAATAAACATTTGTGGAACAGAAAAGGAATCTATGAGGACAAAAGAGTACTATCAAATTTCTAAGGTTATTAACAAAACAGAGGAGAACTGAAAAAGAATGATTATCATAGATCCAAACAGAGAGTTGTGTCTGATTTAAACAAATTTTTTTGTTTCAATTGAAATTTATGTAGAACCAATCTAAATTAAGTTTAATGTTGATCATGAACCTTTGGAATTATAGGTAACATAATAACGTGCACTGATTTCTAACTATTTGCTCCTTCTCAGAATCCATGGAAATAATCGATAAAAAAATTTTAAAAAGAGAGAATTCTTTTATGTTAGAAGTTAGCTAAAATTATACAGGCCATGTTGAAGTAAATCGTTGCAGGGACTGCTGCTGCATTGAAACTCTTATAACCTGAGAAGAATGAATATTGGTACAAATGTCAAATCCATAAAAATGTTCACTCTTTTTGGCATAGTCATTCCAAATCTAAGAAGATATATTAAGAATATTATGAGAGTCATATGCAAAGATTTACATATTAAGACATTCTGTCTTACATAAGGTTCCTTTGAAGCCAACCCTATATCTGAGAATTCACCTGCAAGTGATTTATTGCGAAAGTGTTCCCCAGAGAAACCAGGAAGGAAGTGGATTCATAGGACAGGAAAGGGGAAAGAAATCGATTGCAAGGCAAGATTTCAGGCCACACACAAACTTTAATCCCACAAAGTTTTTCTACACCAGAATCTAGAGTATAAAGATTGCCTCGACTGTATGGAAAGGAATTGAGCACTTATCCTCTAGCACTCTGTACTGTATGAAAGTATGATCTACTAGACCCATTCTCTTTTCCGACTGCAGGCAAATATCTCTGATATTATATGGCAGCTCTCAAAAAATTTTATACTCATGGACCATTAGAAGCAAAGGAAGAAAAGTTTTGGAAGAGAGCAATGGGCATACCAAATGATAAATATATCTGTGGAGATCTAAGTGGAATATGAATTGATGAACATAAACATTTTTAATTAGAGTGAAATGGAAAAATATGCATGAATAGCAATGAATTTGTAGTTTTTAAAAACAGTTATGTGATGAATTTCTAAGCAGTCTTTTAAATCTTATTTCTGCTTTTAATATCTAATGAAATGAAATGCTTATTTAACTTTATGACATGGGAAGAGAAAGAAATTACAAAGAAAAACTTCTGGGACACCTGGGTGGCTCAGTGGTTGAGCATCTGCCTTCGGTTCAGGTCGTGATCCCGGGGTCCTGGGATCGAGTCCTGCATTGGGCTCCCTGCATGGAGCCTGCATCTCCCTTTGTCTGTGTCTCTGCCTCTCTCACTGTGTCTTTCATGAATAAATAAATAAAATGTTTTTAAAAAATAAAGAAAAACTTCATATACAGTATTGTTTCCAGATGTTCAAACTACAACATATATATGTGTATATGTATTTGTGTATTATATTATAAATGGTGTAGAACAAATACACAGTCTCTATTTCACAAAAAAGTGCATTTTAAAGTACAAAATTTAAAGAAACCTCCAAAATCAGAAAATAAAAATACAAGATAAATTATGGCTTTTATAATAAAATAATGCATAACTCTACCTATATGAGGAACTTGTTCGGTTCAAATAGAGTAAAAAGAAAGTTGGATAGCAAACACTAACCTGTATAGACTTTAGAGCCAAATGATCTTGGTTCAAATGACTGTTCTGCAGCCATAGTTAACTTTTGTCCTTGAGCAAGTTACTTCACTTCTGTAAGTCTCAGCTTTCTAATCTGTAAAATAGGAGAAATATAGTAGTACTTATTTCAGGATATTGTTGTGAGAATTAAATAAGATTCACAGGAAAATTACTTTGAACTGTGGTTGGCAGAGAGATGATAGTAATTATTCACTCAATATATGATAGAAATTGTTATTAATACATAAATAATGTATAGGACTTTACTATATATCCAATCATAAGAAAAAAAAATTCTTTCACAGACAAGTTGTCAAAAAGCAGACAAAAGTAACCTTATTAAGGTTGACTATTTTTTGGTAATAATTAAAAAAAAAACCCACAGAATTCTTGCCTCTGATCAATGCTAATATAGAAAGATTGTCTCAAAATAATGTTTTGTTGAAAGAAAGGTCTTTAAAAGAAATGTGAAAGGAGAACATTTATGAAGATGGGAAGTGTGGCAATTTAATGTTCTTAGGTAAAAGGTCAAGTATTTGATTGGGAACAACAGTTGTAAAAATCTATGGCCAGAAAGATAGAAAAATGCTCATAGAAAAAAACAAATAATGCCATCGAAAAATTGTCTAGCAAGAAATTCTGACCCAAATGACCTAGGTTTACCATTAAGTAAAGGTGTTCATTGGGTAATCAATGGGTGACTCACTGAGGAAAAAGAACGTTTCAATTTTAAATTCACCTGTGTCCCCCACACTTTTGTTTTTAAAGATTTAATTTACTTATTCATGAGAGACACAAAGAGGCAGAGACACAGAGAGGGAGAAGCAGGCTCCCTATGGGGAGCCCAATATAGGACTTCACCCTGAGCCAAAGGCAGACACTCAACCACTGAGCCACCCAGGCTTCCCTCCCCGAAACTTTTGAATACTTGCTAATTGATACTTTTTGTAGATGGTTTATTAATTCCTTGTGCATTTTATTTTCCCTGTCCTAATTTGTTCTGTAGTCCAGATTGGATCTCAAAGCAAATATTCCTGTTTTTTCCTTTGATTTATGTAATAAAATTACACAACCTTTCTATCTTATTCTGGTTAAATAGAATACAGCAAGTATATTTAAAGTGAGCCTCCTACCTTTGTAGGACTCAAAAAAAAAAAAAACATAATACGTGCATTTTTAGCAGTTTACATTTCAAAACCTCATACAAAAATTCTCCTTAAGGAGTTGTGAAGGAGCTCTCTTAAAGAACTTAAAAATTACAACCAACTTGATCTACAGGGTGAAACAAAATCCCACTATTAGAAACACTGGCAAACAATAAATGGAGGTAAATCATTATAGTAGAATGAGGAGAACTCTGATCTGGGTTCAAGGTAAACTGACAGTCTTAAGTTTGCAGTTTACACTCTACATAATCAACACCACCTCACAGTTTCATGAATAAGGACATTAATCTAGATAACCTCATGGTTCCCTTCCATTCTCTATTTATCTAACACATTTTTCTTGTTTATCTGTTTTTGTTACAGAACTGTTAGTTCCAAGTGACCAAATTCTTTAATATTTAGTAAGTGATAGAGGCACCTGTGTGGCCCAGTGGTTGAGCATCTACCTTTGACTCAGGTCATGATCCAGGGTTCCTGGGATCGAGTCCTGCATGGGGTTCCCCACAAGAAGCCTGCCTCTCCCTCTGGTTGTGTCTCTGCCTCACTTTCTCTGTGTCTCTCATGAATAAATAAAATATTTTTAAGAATTTTAGGGTAAATGATATATATCAATTGATAAATTCTCAATAAATAAGTGTCTAATAAATAGTGTTCAGGAATATTAAAAGTTAGGTGTTCAAACTGAAAGTAACTAAAAATGTTCAAAAATAAATAAAACTTTTGTGTTAAAATAACTGAAGAATTGAAAGATAGTAAAGAAATACAAGCCAAACTCTGAATAAAGCTGGAATCCAACGATATAAGATGATCACTGAAGTCATTTTTGCCCAGAAGGCATCTGCCAAACTGAAAATTGAAGCTACAACTTCTGAAGATGTTTTGGTTATATGGAGAAATAGAAAAAATCAAATCTTGCTCAAGTTGTAGAGTAAAATATTATATACTCTTTTGATAAAATTCAGAACCCAAAATCTGTAACCTCAGTTTAATTGTGAATCAAAAATAAATACATCCTAACTACATGTCAGAGTAGCAATGGCAACAAAAATTCTTTAGTACTAAGTATGAAATTGGGCAAATATGTATTAAATACATAATTTCCTATAAATTAAAATCATATAGGATAATCTTTCATTATATTGTAGATCCACAAAATCACAACATCAACATGGTCAAAAACAAAACAAAATTCAAGCACAAATGTAATTTAAAATTATTCCTGTTTTGCATAGCCACCAAGTGGCTAGCAAAAGCAAGCACAATTAGCTTCATACTAGAACAAAAGTTTGCCTAGAAAAATAAATTATGTTAAAAAGTCAAACGCATAAACATGGTACTTTGAGAAAAAAAATAAGAAAAAAGAACAGAAACAGACCTGCATAATTTTTCTTATCAGAATTCCCAGACTTTATTAGAGGTTTGCTTACTATGTTTCAGAAATAAAATATAAAAATAACTAAAAACTTTTATCAGAATGCCGATATCAGATTCCAGTAAAGTCAAATCAAATATCTAGTGAAATGATAATAAAACATAACAAAATAATAACAAAAACATAATGAATAGCTTTAACACATATATAGGTAGAGCTGACAAAAGAATTCATGTACTGGTAGATAAATCAAATGAAAGTATCATCAAGGTGACATATAAAGATAATGATTTAGAAAATAAGAAATAGCTATTAACACATATATTAGTGTTTTTTTTCTATCATAACAAATTGCCACAGATTTACTACCTTACACAACACAGATCATTACCTTTCAGTTCTATAGGTTGGAAGTCCAGTACAGGTTTTACTGGATTAAAATCAAGGTAGAGCCGACTGCTTTTATTTCTGGAAGTTGTCAAGGCAAATCTATTTCCTGCTTATCTGGGTTTTTGGAAAAATTTAGTTCCTTGTTGTTATAGGACTGATATCCCTCTTTTCTTGCTGGCTGCAATCCAATGGTCGGTCATACATATCTGTGTGAGGCCGCCATATCTCTTGACTCATGGGCCCCTTCTTATATCTTAGAGCCCGCAACGTCCATCTCAAGTTGAATTTTTTTGAAACACTCTTTTATTCATCTCCCACTTTTAAGGACTCATGCATATAAATTGAAATTACTCTGATAATTCAGGATAATCTTCCTATCTTAGGATGTTGGCCTTAATTATATCTGCAAAGTCTCTTTTGCCATGAGTGGTAACATATTCAAAGGTTTGGAGCTTAGGAATATGGGCATCTTTGAATGAGTATTATTCTATTTCTTGTAACATATAACAAAGGTAGAATTATGTGTAACCATAATTACATAAAAAGGAAAAAGAACGTAAATAAAAAATATGTAAGTAAACAGTGGCTGGTAATGTTTTCAAAATGATAAAAACACTAATCCCCAAAGAAGTTCAAGAATCTTCAAATGCGGGACGCCTGAGTGGCTCAGCAGTTGAGCATCTGCCTTCGGCTCAGGAGGTGCTCCCAGAGTACCAGGATAGAGTCCCACATCAGGCTCCCTGCAGGGAGCCTGCTTTTCCCTCTGCCTGTGCCTCTACCTCTCTCTCTCTGTCTCTCATGAATAAATGAATGAAATCTTAAAAAAAAAAATCTCTGAAGCTCCAAGCCTGGATAGCTTCACAGGTGCATTATGTCCAATATTTAAGGAATAATATCAATAATACCAGTCTTACATTTAAGTCTTTCAGAAAATTAAGGAAGAAAGAATAGCTCTCAATACATTTTAGGGGGTTTTCATAGGTATGATACTATATCCTGGTGATTATGCTACAACAAATACAAATCAATATATCACCTATTCTCAAGGAGGAGGAAAAAGTGTCAGCAAATTGAGTTCAGCAGTATATAATTAGGAAAATGCATCATGACCAATTGATATGTATCATAAGAATGCATTAGAAACTTACTAATTATATAGCACATTATAAAGAAGGAAAATAATATATCACACTAATAGATGCTGTAAAAGTATTTGACAACACTTAGCATATACACATGCACACACACACACACACACACAGAGAATAATCTCTTTCAGCAATCTATGAAGAGAAGGGAACTTCCTCAATCTGACAAAGAACAGTTGTGAACAAAAATCCAACACCAAAATAAATGGTAAAAATTGAAAACTTCCCACTAAGACAGGGAATATGGTGGAGATGTCCTATTAAATTATTTGCATTTGGCATTGAATTGGAGATTCTAGACAGAACACTAGAAGAAGAAAAAGAAACAAAAATTGTAAATATTGTAGAAGAAGAAGCAAAGTATTTTTATCGAGATGACAAAATTATAAATTTAAAAAATCCAAAGTAGTCTACAAGCAACTACCAGAACTGGTAGGTACAATATTGCAATTTGAAAAGTTTAGAAGTAATCAATTATGTTTCTATATACTAACAATAAAATATTAGAAAATAAAGGTATAAAAGCTATCATTTAAAATAGTAGAAAAAAAAATAAAATAGAAAAATTCTAAGAAATCAATTTAAGAAAAGATGTACAAGACCTACATACTGAATATTACATAATATTTTTGGAATAAGTTAAAGATCTAAGTGAATAGAGAGATATTACATGTCTAAGGATTGGAAGAATCAATATTGTTATGAGCTATGTTTTCTCTCAATTAAATACATTTTATTCAGGCTTTTATCAGGCTTTTATGAAGAAATTGACAAAATTATTTTTAAATTTATGAAAATACAAAGGACTTCTTGAACTAATGTCCTTTGTGCAGTGACTTAGCAATCCAGGAGGCAATGATCTTTTGCTCTAACTTTAAAACGGGAGTGTTATTCCATAGTAGTGACAAGAGAGGAGATAATTTGTTTGATTACATAGTTCATGGAAGTCATATTGACTTTGCTTACAACCCCTTGGCCGGAACTGACCTATGACCCCACCTAATTTCAAAGAGAGAAGGAAATCTACATTATTCGATTGACACTCTCTTGACTGAAAGAAGAAGAAAAGTGAAATTGATAAACATTAGGAATCTAGCATTGTGACCTTGAGAAAGCAGGGACATATGTGCAAAGTGACATGGACATGAATATTCACAGCAACATTATTCATAATAACTAAAAAGTTAAAATTACCCAAATACTGTTATTATTACCAAATAATACTGTTAGTTTGTAAAAATGAATAGAGGGACATCAGTGGGAATGGTGGAGCAAGGACCTCCAAAAATCTGCTCCTCCATAAAAGGAGCAACAAAACTGAAAAAAAAATTGTAAAAAATAACTTTTTCAGGACTCTTGACATTACCTAAAAACTAGCAACAATCCATAGAGCTATTAAAAAACGGCTAAATCTCAGTAAAAACAGTGACCTTGGATGTATATTAACTTGCCCTGTTCCTGTTCCATTCCTCTTAGCTCTACGGTAGCCTCAAAAACTAACAGCCCTAGTATTTCATTTTTAAATTTTTTTTTATTTATGATAGTCACAGAGAGAGAGAGAGAGGCAGAGACACAGGCAGAGGGAGAAGCAGGCTCCATGCTGGGAGCCCGACGTGGGACTCGATCCCAGGACTCCAGGATCGCGCCCTGGGCCAAAGGCAGGCACTAAACCTCTGAGCCACACAGGGATCCCCATTTTTCAATTTTTAAAAATATTGTATTTATTTATTCATTTATGGGAGACACAGGGAGAAAGAGAGAGGCAGAGACACAGGCAGAGGGAGAAGCAGGCTCCATGAAGGGAGCCGGAGGTGGGACTCTATCCCAGGATTCCAGGATCACGCCGTGGGCCAAAGGCAGGTGCTAAACCACTGAGCCACCCAGGGATCCTAGCCCTAGTATTTCAATGAAAAGCAACAGTTTAGCTGTCCACTAGAGTGGACATATTAGAATTGGAGCTCTAAAAAACATCATTTTCAAAAAATTGTAATTATTTTATCTGTCTGGCAATTCCATGGAAACCCCCATTTGCAGGGCTAGTCTTTATTTGACCTGACTCAAAGCTAACTCAAGTGCAAATAGCTTTTTCCCAGCGGGGCAAGGGAATTGTCAAAAATAATCAGCAGCAACTGTTTAAATCATAACTGCCTGAGGCTGCAATAATAGTTGGGGCAAAAGAAGAAGAGACCAAAAACACTTAAAAGGAAAGCTAAGAGTGAAATATCCATTTGAAATTTTGAATTGCTCTAATATATTCCTGGGGATCTAGAGTCCACGCACATGTATAGGACAGTGCTCATACCTAGGGCTATGCAAATGCCCAGGAAAAACCTGAGAAAGCCTCTACCTAATCTTAATCTTCTGCATAAGCAACTGTTAAAGATAAGGAAAAGTTGTAAACTGCCTGCCTGAGTGAGCATTGAAGGTATTACCCCAGCACACACACAGAGCCGTTTGGCAAAGGTTTGGAGACTTACTTGTTTTCTGGGCTTTAAGATAAGCTCTATCTGATGATTAGCTAAGTACTAAGGAATACTAAGCTAATAAGATAGTTCAGTGGCCACATACAACAAAGAAAAGAATTTTCAAATTACTTCTGGAAAGTCACTAAACAAACAAAAAGCAAAAAGCAAAAACAACCATAGCAACAGCAACAAACACTGGAGATGGGAAATCTAATTTACAGAGTTGAAACATTAATATTGTTTAACTATCTACTATTTAATAAAATGAGATATACAAAAAAAGAAAATATGGCTTATAGAGAAAAAACTAGAAATAAAAACTGTTCCATACTTAAATGTGAAAAGTCATACTTAAATCAGCTATTATAAATATGCTGATTATATTATAAATATTATAAATATTATAAATATGGCTGAGTTCAAAAAGAGTGTGGCCTGTGCTCTCCTTGAGGATTTTGATGGAATCTTGTCTCACATTTAGATCTTTCATCCATTTTGAGTTTATCTTTGTGTATGGTGAAAGAGAGTGGTCTAGTTTCATTCTTCTGCATGTGGATGTCCAATTTTCCCAGCACCATTTATTGAAGAGATTGTCTTTCTTCCAATGGATAGTCTTTCCTCCTTTATGGAATATTAGTTGACCATAAATCAGGGTCCACTTCTGGGTTCTCTATTCTGTTCCATTGATCTATGTGTCTGTTTTTGTGCCAGGACCACACTGTCTTGATGACCACAGCTTTGTAGTACAACCTGAAATTGGCATTGGGATGCTCCCAGCTATGGTTTTCTTTTTTAAAATTCCCCTGGCTATTCGGGGTCTTTTGTGATTCCACACAAACCTTAAAATAATTTGTTCCAACTCTCTGAAGAAAGTCCATGGTATTTTGATAGGGATTGCATTAAACGTGTAAATTGCCCTGGATAACATTGACATTTTCACAATATTAATTCTGCCAATCCATGAGCATGGAATATTTTTCCATCTCTTTGTGTCTTCCTCAATTTCTTTCAGAAGTGTTCTGTAGTTTTTGGGGTATAGATCCTTTACCTCTTTGGTTAGGTTTATTCCTAGGTATCTTATGCTTTTGGGTGCAATTGCAAATGGGATTCACACCTTAATTTCTCTTTCTTCAGTCTCATTGTTCATGTATAGAAATGCCACTGCTTTCTGGGCATTGATTTTGTATCCTGCCAAACTGCCAAACTTCTGTAGGAGTTCTAGTAATCTTGGGGTGGAGCCTTTTGGGTTTTCTATCTAGAGTATCATGTCATCGGCGAAGAAGGAGAGTTTGACTTCTTCTTTGCCAATTTGAATGCCTTTAATGTCTTTTTGTTGTCTGATTGCTGAGGCGAGGATTTCCCGTACTATATTGAATAGCTTTGGTGAGAGTGGACATCCCTGTCTTGTTCCTGATCTTAGGGGAAAGGCTCCCGGTGCTTCCCCATTGAGAATGATATTTGCTGTGGGCTTTTCATAGATGGCTTTTAAGATTTCGAGGAAAGTTCCCTCTATCCCAACACTCTGAAGGGTTTTGATCAGGAATGGATGCTGTATTTTGTCAAATGCTTTCTCTGCATCTAATGAGAGGATCATATGGTTCTTGGTTTTTTTTGTGCTGATATGATGAATCACATTGATTGTTTTACAAGAGTTGAGCCAGCCTTGTGTCCCGGGGATAAATCCTACTTGGTCATGGTGAATAATTTTCTTAATGTGTCATTGGATCCTATTGGCTAGTATCTTGTTGAGAATATTTCATCCATGTGCATCAGGGATATTGGTCTGTAATTCTCCTTTTGGTGGGGTCTTAGTCTGGTTTTGGAATTAAGGTGATGCTGGTCTCATAGAATGAATTTGGAAGTACTCCATCTCTTTCTATCTTTCCAAACAGCGTTAGTAGAATAGGTATGATTTCTTCTTTAAACGTTTGATAGAATTCACCTGGGAAGCCATCTGGCCGTGGACTCTTGTGTCTTGGGAGGTTTTTGATGACTACTTCAATTTCCTCCCTGGTTATTGGGCTGTTCGGATTTTCTATTTCTTCCTGCTCCAGTTTTTGTAGTTTGTGGCTTTCCAGGAATGCGTCCATTTCTTCTAGATTGCCTAATTTATTGGCGTAGAGCTGTTCATAATATGTTTTTAAAATCGTTTGTATTTCCTTGATGTTGGTAGTGATCTCTCTGTTCTCATTCATGATTTTATTAATTTGAGTCTTCTCTCTCTTCTTTTTAATAAGGTTGGTTAATGGTTTATCTATCTTATGAATTCTTTCAAAGAACCAACTCCTGGTTCTGTTGATCTGTTCCACAGTTCTTCTGGTCTCGATTTCGTTGAGTTCTGCTCGAATTTTAATTAACTCTCTTCTTCTTCTGGGCGTAGGGTCCATTTGCTGTTTTTTCTCTAGCTCCTTTATGTGTAAGGTTAGCTTTTGTATTTGATTTCTTTCCAGTATTAGAATGGATGCTTCTATTGCGATGTCTTTCCCCCTCAGGACTACGTTTGCTGTATCCCAAAGACTTTGAATGGTTTTATCTTCATTCTCATTAGTTTCCATGAATCTTTTTAATTCTTCCTTAATTTCCTGGTTGACCCTTTCATCTTGTAGCAGGAAGGATGGTCCTTAACCTCCACGTGTTTGAGGTCCTTCCAAACTTCTTGTTGTGATTTAGTTCTAATTTCAAGGCATTATGGTCTGAGAATATGCAGAGGACGATCCCAATCTTTTGGTATCGGTTCAGACCCGATTTGTGACCCAGTATGTACTCTATTCTGGAGAAAGTTCCATGTGCACTTGAGAAGAATGTGTATTCAGTTGAGTTTGGATGTAAAGTTCTGTAGATATCTGTGAAATCCATCTGGTCCAGTGTATCATTTAAAGCCCTCGTTTCTTTGGAGATGTTGTGCTTAGAAGACCTATCGAGGGTAGAAAGAGCTAGATTGAAGTCATCAAGTATAAGTGTATTATTATCTATGTATTTCTTCACTTTGGTTATTAATTGGTTTAAATATTTGGCAGCTCCCACATTCAGGGCATATATATTGAGGATTGTTAAGTCCTCCTGTTGGATAGATCCTTTCAGTATGATAGATTGTCACTCTTCACCTCTCACTGTAGTCTTCGGGGTAAATTTTAGTTTATCTGATATAAGGATGGCTACCCCTGCTTTCTTTTGAGGACCACTTGAATGGTAAAGGGTTCTCCAACCTTTTATTCTCAGGTTGTAGGTGTCCTTCTGTCTAAAATGAGTCTCTTGTAGACAGCAAATAGATGGGTCCTGCTTTTTTATCCAGTCTGAAACCCTGCACCTTTTGATGGGGTCATTAAGCCCATTCACGTTCAGAGTTTTATTGACAGATATGAGTTTAGTGTCATCATGATATCTATTCAGTCCTTGTTTTTGTGGATTGTTCCACTGAACTTCTTCTTAAAGGGGAATTTTAAGAGTCCCCCTTAAAATTTCTTACAGAGCTGGTTTGGAGGTCGCATATTCTTTCAGTTCCTGCCTGTCTTGGAAGCTCTTTATCTCTCCTTCTATTCTGAATGAGAGCCTTGCTGGATAAAGTATTCTTGGTTGCATGTTCTTCTCATTTAGGATGCTGAATATATCCTGCCAGCCCTTTCTGGCCTGCCAGGTCTCTGTGGAGAGGTATGCTGTTACCCTAATACTCCTCCCCATAAAGGCCAGGGATTTTTTGTCTCTTGCTGCTTTCAGGATCTTCTCTTTATCTTTGGAATTTGCAAGCTTAACTACTAAATGTCGAGGTGTTGAACGGTTTTTATTGATTTTAGGGGGGGGAATCTCTCTATTTCCTGGATCTTAATGCCTGTTTCCCCTCCCAGATTAGGAAAGTTTTCAGCTATGATTTGTTCAAATACATGTTCTGGCCCTCTGTCCCTTTTGGCGCCCTCGGGAACCCCAATTAAACGTAGGTTTTTCTTCCTCAGGCTGTCGTTGATTTCCCTTAATCTGTCTTCATGGTCTTTTAATTGTCTGTCTTTTTTTCCTCAGTTTCCTTCTTTGCCATCAACTTGTCTTCTATGTCACTCACTCGTTCTTCCACCTCGTTAACCCTCATCCTTAGGACTTCTAGTTTGGGTTGCATCTCATTCAATTGATTTTTAATTTCTGCCTGATTGGATCTAAATTCTGCAGTCATGAAGGCTCTTGAGTCCTATGGTTTTTTCTAGAGCCACCAGTAGCTTTATAATAGTGCTTCTGAATTGGCCTTCTGACATTGAATTGTAATGAAGATTTTGTAACTCTGTGGGAGAGAGGACTGTTTCTGTTTCTTTCTTTTGAGGTGAGGTTTTCCTTCTAGTCCTTTTGCTCAGTGCAGAGTGGCCAAAAACAAGTTGTATTGTCAAAAGGAGAAAAGAGAGAGAGAGAAGAAAAGAAAAGAGAAAAAGAAAAAAGAAAAAGAAGAAAAAAAGGAAAAAAAGAAGACAAAGAGAAGGAAAAAGAAAGAAAGGTGAAAAAAAGTGTGGCAGAAGCAATCAGAAATCAAAAAAGAAAAAAACCACAAAAGCAAAAAACACGGGGGAGTATCCTATGATTCTGTATACTTTGAGTCCCTTGACCTCCCCTGGAACTGGTCCGTCTAGCTGGTCTTCTGGGGGAGGGGCCTGCTGTGCTGATTTTCAGGTGTTAGCACTTGGGGGAGCTGCTCTGCCCCTGCCTGGTGCAGGGCCCAGTGGGGGGTTTTCACCCCGTGAGGCCCCAGGAGGAACAACCGCAGTAGCGGGGCCAGCTCTGCAGCCCGGGAGTCAGCTCCTGCAGTAGCTCCGGGGCTCTCCCTCTGTAGGGCCTGGAGGCTCCGGGGCGGGTCTGCTGATCTGCTCAGCTTGGGGCAAGAGCATGCTCGCTCACCTGGGCCCTCCCGGCCTCTGGCTGTCCCGGGGGACGCCGGATCCTGGGCTGTCCCGGCACCCTGTGCTCCGGGGCCTACGCTGTTGGATTCGCACTCTCGCCCCGCAGTCCCCTCCGCGGTGCCGCCTCCTGAGCCCCTCCGAGCTGCTCCAGGCCCCGCCGGGCGCGCTTCAGCCCTTAGGGAGCTCGGCGCACTCTCCAGGGGGCGCAGGTGCCTGTTAGTGTCCCAGGGAGCCCGAGGGCATCCCCGCCCTCCCGGGTCCTGCTCTAACTCCCTGCGGGCCCCTTTCTGTCCAGGAAGGTTGGTGCAGCTCCTGCTTCTCCGGGACGGGGCTCTCCTGTCCTGGGGACACTCGCCCCAGCCTTAGCCCGGCTCTTCGCGGGCCCCTCCCCCTTGGAGGCCTTTTGTTTCTTTATTTCATTTTCCCCGTCTTCCTACCTGCTAGAAGCGCGAACTCTTCTCACTGTAGCATTCCAGTTGGTCTCTCTTTAAATCCCAGGCCGAATTCATAGATTTTCAGGATGACTTGAAGGTTATCTAGGTAATTTGGTGGAGACAGGTGATTTGGGGACCCTACTCTTCTGCCGTCTTGCCCCTCCTCCTCGTTTTCCTCGGATTTAAAAGACATCTACAAAGTAATACATATAAACCTATGCTGATATAGATATAATGTATAAATATGTGATTTTTATCATAGTAGCACAAAGGAGAAGGGATGGGGCTATGTAGGAGCAACATTTCTATTTATTTGTTTTATTTTTTTAAAAGATTTTATTTATTTATTCATGAGAGACACAGAGACAGAGAGGCAGAGACGCAGGCCCAGGGAGAAGCAGGCTCCCCGCAGGGAGCCCAGTGTGGGACTCAATCCCATATCCTGGGATCATGCCCTGGGTCAAAGGCAGATGCTCAACTGCTGAGTCACCCAGACGTCCCAGGAGCAATGTTTTTAGATACTATTGAAATTAAGTTGGTTTTAATTTAAACTAGATTGTTTTAGTTATTAAATAAACCTCTTGGAAAATATCAGGGCCAGAACTAAGAAAATAAAAACCTGTAGTAAAAGAAATGACAGGTGAATTAAGGTGGTACACAAGAAAATATTTTGTTATAATTTTTGTACAAAAATTGCTATAATTATTTATAATTTTTGTACAAAATTTGCTATAATTATTTTGTACAAAATAATATAGTATTGGATAAATTGAGGAGTTAAAAAGACACAGACCTATATTAAAACATATAGCAAAATGGCATATGTAAATCCTATCTTAATGTCAACTACGTTAAAGGTAAATGGGTGTAACATACCAATAAAAAAGACAGAATTCAGCATAATGGATTAATAAAAAGTATAATCCAACTGTATGTTGCCCACAAGAAGCACATTTTATATTATATGGTGGAAATAAGTCAAAATTAAAAGATACAAGTAGGTTGAAAGAATGGAAAAAGATAAACAATGCACAAGGTAGCAAAAGAGAGTTGCTATGCTAATCTTAGGCAAAACAGATTTCAAGACAAAAATGTTGTTAGTATAACATTTTATAATTATAAAAGGGTTAAATCACCCAGAAAACCCAAAAATTATAAATGTATACAGGCATACTTCAGATATATTGCAGGTTCAGTTCAGGACCATTGCATTAAAGTAAATATAGCAATAAAGCAAGTCAAATGACGTTTTTGTTTTGTTTTGTTTTCTAATGTATATACAAGTTATGTGTACATTAGACTATAGTCTTGTAAGTGTGCAATAATAACTTTATATATAAAAACAGTGTACATAATTTAAAAATATTGTTTAAAATGCTAAGAATCATTTGAGCTTTTAGCAAGTCATAATCTTTTTAATTTGTGGAGGGTCTTCCCTCAATCTTGATGGCCACTTACCGATCAGGGTTGTGGTTGCCGAGGTAAGAGTAGGTATAGCAATTTTTAAAAAATGAAACAACAATGAAGTTTGTCGCATCAATTGACTCTTCCTTCCATGAACCATTTCTCTGTAGCATATGATTTTGTTTGATAGCATTTTTCTCGCAGTAGAATCTTTTTCAAAAATTGGAGTCAATCCTCTCAAACCCAGCTACTGCTTTATCAGCTAAGTTTATGTAATATTCTAAGTCCTCTATTGTTATTTCCGCAATCTTCATAGCACCTTCACCAGAGGTAGATTCCTTCCTAATAAATCACTTTCTTTTCTCATCCATGAGAAGCAACTCCTTATCCAGTCTAGTTTTACCATCAGATTGTAGCAATGCAGTCGCATCTTTATGCTTCACTTCTAGTTCTTCTATTTCCACCACTTCTTTTTTATTAATTTGATTTTTACTTTTTTTATTTCTACCACTTCTGCAGTTACTTCTTCCTTTGAAGTCTTGAGATCACTAAATTCATCCATGAATTCACTTCTTTAAAACTCCTATTAATGTTGATGTTTTTATCTCTTCCCATGAATTGTGAATGTTCTTGATGGCATCTAGAATGGTGAATTATTTTTGGAAGACTTTCAATTTACTTTGCCCAGATTCATCAAAGGAATCACTATCTATGGCAGCTAAAGCCTTATAAAATACATTTTTAAATAATAAGACTTGAGATTTGGAGTTACTCCTTGATCCATGAGCAGCAGAATGGATGTTGTGGTAGTAGCCATGAAAATATCACTCTCATTATACATTTCCATCAGAGTTGTTGGGTGACTGGGTGCATTGTTGGTGAACAATCATATTTTGAAAGGAATCTTTCTTTTTTTCCAGTAGGTGTTGACAGTGGAGTTAAGATGTTGAGTAACCATGTTGTAAACAGACGTGCTATCATCCAGGGTTTGTTTATAGAGCATAGGGTTCAACTTAAAGTCACAAGCTGCATTAACACCCACAAGAGAATCAGCCTGTTCTTTGAAGCTGTGAAGCCAGGCATTAACTTTACTCTCTAGTCAAGATAATCCTAGTTGGAATCTTCTTCCAACAGAATGTTGTTTTATTTATGTTGAAAATCTGTTGTTTAGTGTAGCTGCCTTCATGATTTATATTAGGTAGATGTTCTGGATAACTTCTGTAGTTTCTACATCAACACATGTTTCTTCACCTTGCAATTTTATGTTACAGAGACAGCTTCCTTCCTTAAACCACATGACCAGCCACTGGTCGCTTCCAACTTTTCTTCTGCAGCTTACTCAACTCTCTTAGCCTTCATAGGGATGAGAGAGTTAACGCCTTGCTCTGGATTAGGCTTTGACTTCAAGGAATGTTGTGGCTGGTTCGATTTTCTATGCAGATCACTAAAACTCTCCATATTAACAATACGATTATTTCACTTTCTTATTATTCATGTGTTCACTGGAGTAACACTTTTAATTTCCTTCAAGAAGTTTTCCTTTGCATTCACAGATTGAGTAACCAGAACAAGAAGTCTGCCTTTCACCCTATCTCACTTTTTGACATTCCTTCTTCACTAAGCTTAGTCATTTCTAGCTTCTGATGTAGTGAGATATGTGCGACTCTTCCTTTCACTTGAATGCTTAGAGGCCATTATAAGGTTATTGACTGGCATAATTTCAATATTGTTGTGTCTTAGCGAATAGGAAGGCCTAAGGAGAGGAAGAGAAATGGGAGCAGCCAGTCACTGGAGCAACCAGAAAACATACAGGTATTGATTAAGTTCACCATCTTTGGTTGATGGAACCAAATTGGTTCCATCATTTGGTTCATGGAACCCAAATCCATGATAGTAGCTTCAAAGATTACTAATCATCATAACAAATATAATAATAATGAAAATGCTTAAAATGTTGCAAGAATTACCAAAATGTGATACAGAGACATGAAGTGAGCAAATGCTGTTGGGAAAATGCACTGACAGACTTACTCAACAGAAGTTGCCAAAAACCTGCAGTTTGTAAAAAAAAATGCATGTCTGCTAAGTATAATAAAGTGAAGCACAATTAAACAAGATACACCCATGTAAACACGTAAACAGAGCCCCAAAATTACTGAAGTAAAAAGACTGACAGAATTTATGGGAAGAATAACCAATTCACAACATAACAATGTAAAACTTCAATACTTCACTCTCAATCATGGATAAAGGAACTAGAAAAAAGATCAACATAGAAGTAGAAGACTTGAAAAACACTATAATAACTAGACCTAACAGACATCAGTAGGACACTCCAACCAAAAACAGCAGAACATACATTCTTCTCAAGTGTGCATGGATACTCTCCAGGATTGACAGTATATTAAGCCGTAAAACAAGCTTTCCTAAATTAAAAAGGATTGTGATCATACAAATATGTTCTATGATTCCAATGGAATGGAATTATAAAATGATAAAGAAATTTGTAAATTAGTTAAAATATGGAATTTAAAACTTTCCTAAATAACCAGGTAGTCAAAGAACAAATTTCAACGGGAACTTTATTACTCTTTGAAGTAATAAAAAAAAGAAAGCATACAAAACATAAGGAGTACAGCTGGAATGGTGCTAGAGGGAAATTTATAACTGAAAAAAAACCTGTTTTAGAAAGAAAAAAAACCTCAAATCAATGATCCAACCTTTCATTTTAAAAAGCTATAAAACAAAAAGTAAACTCAATGCAAATCTGCAGAATAGAGGAAATAATAATGACTAGAGAGAAAATAAATTGTAAAAACCCAGAAAAATAATAAAGTTAAACACAAAAGTTGATTCTTTGAAAAAAATTGATTTTAGCAAGAAAAAGAGAGGTTTTTAAATTTCTAATATCAAGAATGAAAGACAATACAGTACTACTGACCTTAAATAAATTTAAAAAATAGCATATCCTATACTATGAACAATGGTATGGCAAGAACATAGATAACCTATATGAAATGGACAAATTCCTACCAAGACACAAATTACAGGATGTGACTCAAGAAGAAATAGGGAATATTAACAGACTTACAAGAAGTAAAAATATTGAACTAGTAATTTAAAAATAAATGAACATTCTGTAAAAAAAAAAAAAAAAAGGCTCAAATGGCTATTTGGTCTAATTCTTCCAAATATTTAGAATAGAAATAATATAAATTTTTACAAACATTTCCAGAAAGTAGAAGAAGAAGGAATTTTTCTCAATACATTGTATGAGACTAGCCTTTATATTAAATCCACATAAAGCCATTATAAAGGAAAAATGTGCAGAACAATTTTCTTTTTTTTTTTATTTTTTTTTTTAATTTATGATAGTCACAGAGAGAGAGAGGCAGAGACACAGGCAGAGGGAGAAGCAGGCTCCATGCACCGGGAGCCTGATGTGGGATTCGATCCCGGGTCTCCAGGATCGTGCCCTGGGCCAAAGGCAGGCGCCAAACCGCTGCGCCACCCAGGGATCCCCCAGAACAATTTTCTTAATGAAAATAGACAGAAAAATCCTAAGCAGAATTACTAGCAAACTGAATCCAGCCATATACACAAAGTAGTATAACCATAGCGTAGTAGGATTTATTCTAAGAGTGCAAGGTTATTTCAACACACAAATAAGTCATTGTAGCACAACAAGTAAATAGAATCAATGATGATAAAACATCATTTTAGGGGGTCCCTGGGTGGTTCAGTGGTTTGGCGCCTGCCTTGGGCTCAGGGCACAATCCTGGCAGGATCAAGTCCCACGTCGGCTCCCGGCATAGAGCCTGTTTCTCCCTCCTCCTGTGTCTCTGCCCCTCCCCTCTATGTGTATCTATCATAAATAATAAATAAATAAATAAATAAATAAATAAATAAATAAATAAATAAATCTTAAAAAAAACCCATCATTTTAGTAGTCACGGAAAAAATTAGCACAAGATCCAAAAATCCTTTCATAATAAAAATACTCAACAAACTAAAGGTACATGGAACTTATCCAATCCTATAAAAGATACAAAAAAATCTAGCACTGACATTATACTTAATGAAAGACTGAACATTTTCTTAAGATCAGGAACCATGTCTAGTCTCAGTACATGTATTCAACATTAAACTAGAGGTTCTAGCCAAGACAATTAAGCTAGAAAATGAATTGAAAGGCATTCAGATGGAAAAGAAGAAGTAAAATTTTACCTACTGTAAATGACACAATCTTATATAAAGAAAATCCTTGGAGACTACAAAATTAAACCAACAACCAAGTTCATCAATGTCATAAGATTCAAAATCATTGCACAAACTCAATTATATGTCAGCACATTAGCAATGAACAATCTGAAAGTGAAATTAAGAAAATGATTCCATATATAATAGCATCAAAATGATAAAGTACTTAAGATTAAATTTAACAAAAAAATGCAAGTCTTCTACACTGAAAACTATAAAACAGTATTAAAAACTTGAAGACAACTAAATAAATGGAAGTCTCTATGTTTCTGGATTTAAAAATCTAATGTTTATCAACAGATTCCACATTTCTTTTTTTTTTTTTTTTTTTTTTTTTAAATATTTTTATTTATTTATGATAGTCACAGAGAGAGAGCGAGAGAGAGAGAGAGAGAGAGACAGGCAGAGACACAGGCAGAGGGAGAAGCAGGCTTCATGCACCGGGAGCCCGACGTGGGACTCGATCCCGGGTCTCCAGGATCGTGCCCTGGGCCAAAGGCAGGCACCAAACCGCTGCGCCACCCAGGGATCCCCAGATTCCACATTTCATATGAAATCTCATACTGCATTTTTTTTGACAGATTTTGACAAGCTGATCCTAAAATTCAGAAGGAAATGCAAGGGGCCCCAAAAACCAAAGGGATCTTTAAATGGAACAAAGAGAATTTCAAAACTTAACACAAAGTGATAGTATCTAGACAATGTGGTACTGGCATGATAATAGCCATATAGATCAATGAATATAATTGTGAGTTCAAAAATAAACTCTTACCTGTATGGCCAACTATTTTTCAATAAGGGTGCCCAGATAATTCAGCAGGGAACAACAGTCTTTTCAACAAATGGTTTTGGGACAACTAGAAATCCACATTCAAAAAAATGGATGTGAACCCTTACATGACACCCCTTATCAAAATTAACTCAAAATTGATTTTATTCCTAAATATAAGGGTTTAAACTGTAAAACCCCTAGAAGCAAATGTAGACATAATCCTTCATAGACTATGGATTAGGCAATGGTCTCTTAAATATGATGCCATGAACAAAAGCAAAATAAATAATAATAATAATGCACATTTCATCAAAATTGTATGCTTCAAAAGATGCTATCAAAAAACTGGAAAGAAACCTCACAAAATGGAAGTATATTTTCAAATCATATTCAATAATGGACTGGTATACAGAATATATAGAGAATTCTTACAACTTAATGAATAGACAACCCAATTAGAAATGGGCAATGCATTTGAATAAACATTTAGCACATAAAAAGATGCTCAACATCATAAGTTGTCATTATCAAAACAACAATGAAATACCACTTCACACTCCTAAGATGACTGTAATAAAAAGAAAAAGAAAAGGAAAAAGACACATAATAACAAGTGTTGACAAAGACATGGATACACTGGCATATATTTTTGGTTGAAATGGAAGATTATACAGTTGATTTGTAAAACTTTGGCATTTCCAAGTAAAACTGGGAAAAAAATAAAGTCAGAAATAGGAGTTCATTTTGCAATATGCTTATCAAGCATATGAGTTTTATTTTCTTTTCTAGATTGAAGTCTCAAAACTAAAAGCTATATCATATATTTGTTTGTACTTCCTCATTGCTTCTGGCTCAATTTTGAAGACATATTAAATAGTGATATGCTAGCAAAAATCTAATAAATGGCCCTTTGCATAGTGGAGGAAAAGATCTAATTTGTAATATTAGCCAAGTCCAGTGATGTAAATACTCCTATGATGAATGGACTATCCATGATATATAGAAAGTAGTAAAAATAATTTGCATATTTTAAATATAAGGTATCTTTAGAGAGAGTGAAAGAAAAAGAGAAATCAATGCATGGGAAGTTAGTCTGACCTACAAAGTATTTTATCAATAATTATAGAAGTACTTTTTCCATGCCAAAATCAATAAATTATCTGTCACTATTGGTGTCCATATGATGTCAGCAAATAGAACTCATTATTTTTATTTTTAATCAGTTATTTTCTACCAATGTATACCAGGGCTGAAGAAGAAAATTTTTTTAAAGTATTTTATTTATTTATTTATTCATGAGAGACACAGAGAGAAACAAAGACGTAGACAGAGGGAGAAATAGGCTCCCTCTGGGGAGCCTGATGTGGGACTCCATCCCAGGACCCCAGGGATCACGACCTGAGCCAAAGGCAGATGCTCAACCACTGAGCCACCCAGGTGCCCCAAGAAAAAAAGTATCTAATATGTAGTAAGTGTGAATGAGTCATTGAGAAGTTAGGGTACTGTCATCAATTACTTGCTGCATTAGTCTACTTGGGCTGCAAAGTAATACCATAGACTAAGTGGCTTAAAAAACTGAAATTTATTGTCTCTGGGAAAATTCAATTCCTGTTGAGAAATCTCTTCCTGGCTTCCAGATAACTATCTTCTCACTGTGCCCTAACAAGACCTTTCCTTTGTGCTCACAGAAAGACTAGATCTCTGATGTCTCTTCCTCTTAAAAGGATACTGGTCCTATTTGATTAGAGCTCCTCCACCCTTATGAACTATTTAACCTTAATTACCCCCAAAATATTGTGTCCAAATGGCTTTTTCCTTCAGTGTGTACTTTTGGGGGGTAGGGACCACTATTCGTCCTGTAACACTTGTAAGTTTCCCATAAAAATATTTCTTCTCTAAAAGATATATGATAATGTGTGTTGTGCAAAGTAGATGAAGACTCAGTGTTTGAAGCGCAGTTAGGTAATTTATAAAAAGTGTTTTTGCTCCAGGGCAAAACCTTTATTTTTAAAATAGTCTAAAAAATAAAAATAATAAAGTAGTCTTAAATACCATATAGATATTTCCTTAGAGAAATATTTTTATTTGTTTTCTGTAAATTCTAGAAAAATTTCCATTTAGAAAAAAAAAAAAAAAGCAAAACAAAACATTTTCTTAGGTCTGTGGGAAATTACAAAGTATTTCATCAGATGATATGAAGCCTAAAATTCAGAAGTAAAAAGGTTAGCCTTTGAATAATTCTTTTCACTAAAAGCCTCACAAAGTGAATGCTTTAAATTATTAATGAACCAATTAACCTATTATCACCTAGAAAGTAAAAAGCCTTCAAAAATGCTAAAGGGTTGTTCTCCTTAGTAATAAAATTCTGGTCTCCTAAATAAAAATGTAAGGGGTATATAATCACTTTTCCCAAATACTAAACATAAATTCTAATACATTAATCTGTTAAATAGGAACACAGAGACATTGTGACTCAATGCCCTGTAGGAATGCCTTGGCTCTATGAATTACACTATTTTCTTTATAGTCCAAGATAATGATATACCATATATTTTTTTGAAAATGATCTTTTAGACCAGTGATTCAAGACTCCATATTTTAAAGTAAAAAAGAATAAGCAGAGTGTATAATTTCAAATTGAAGAATTAAAGAAAACTCATCCTTAATATGATTTCAGAATCTAATTCTGATATACTGCTATTCTCCAAAAAAGCAAAAAGGCAATCACATTTCCCTGGGTGAGAAAAATACTGTCAAATCAAATCAGCTATCTTCAAGGGAACAGAAACCATACAAATTAAATGAAAACATGATTTCATTACTAATCACCAATTAGAAAAAGTGGCTGAAATCATTTGATTGGTCTTGTATGGACAGTGGGATGACATACTTTTTTTTTTTTTCATTTGAATCACCTGATTTTTAGCTTTTCTTCTAAACTGTTTGATGTCATGCAGAAAACCAATCCCAGTCAGGTTCAGACCAGTATACTAGAACCAAAAGCTGACTTTTATCAATTTAAACAGATGAATTGATTCACTCAAGCAAGAAAAGAAAAGCAAATTTGGGGCCCAAGTTATTTACCTTGGATGATCTTAATAACAGGGTGATAGCCACATCTTTATTTCACACAGTGTAATATGAGCAAAGCTAACGTATAGAATATCACAGCCCAAAGTGAAAGTGGGGATTGACCCTCATCTGAGTAATTTATATTGTATGGATTTGCTATCTGAACAATGTAAATCAAACAAGATTACATAAGATGTCTTTTGTCCACATGAAGTACCCCAGTTGCTATGTAGCTGTACATATCTAAGAAAGTCAAAGTAAAGATTAAGTTATGAGTATGAAATGTTATGTAGAGATTGATGCTGTTACCCTCCCAGCCCCAATCCATTTTCCAGCAGCTGTGAGGCTTGACCAGTAATGGCTCACGGCTGCAGCCTCAGCCAATGGAGCCATTTCCCCTGGAGGCTATATCTCTCCCTTCCTTTTCCCTTCCCCAGTCAACATGGACAGTGGCTGAGTAATAAGAAGGTACAAAACTGGTTTCCTTATTTAAAGGTAGACTAGCTCTCTGATGTAGTTAGTGCTCCAGAACACTTCCTTCTGTTATCAGAGTATAGCTGGTTCCTCAGCCGAAACAAAAATTAGGGTTAGCTATTTGTTAACTGTACTTTTTCTCATTATTGCTTTAAAAGACATGATTCCTTTTTTTAAGTGCACATTTTTATCTGTCACCAGTCTGTTTTTGTTTACTTGCTTATTTTTTTAATTTATTTTTATTGATGTATAGTTGACACACTCAGTTATAGTAGTTTTAGGTGTACAATATAGTGACTCAACATTATGCTATGCTCACCACAAGTATAGCTATGATCTGCCACCATACAATGCTATTACAACACCATTAACAATATTCCCTATATTTTACCTTTTATCCCAGTGCCATATTCATTTCATAATCAGAAGCCTGTACCCCCCAATCCCCTTCACATATTGTGCCCAACCCCCACCCTACTCCCTCCTGTTAACTATCAATTTGTTCTCTGTATTATGGGTCTGCTTCTGCTTTTTATATATTTTTGTTTTTACTTGTTTTGTTTTTTGAGATTCCATATAGGTGAAATAATATGGCATTGTCTTTCCTTTGATTTATTTCACTTACCATAATGCCTGCTAGGTGTATCCATGTCAATGCAATATATATAAGTTCCACATCTTCTTTATCCTTCTTTATCCTTTCACCTATCAATGGACACTTGGGTTGGTTCCATATCTTGGCTATGGTAAAGAATGTTCCAATAAACATAGGAGTGCACATATCTTTTTAAATCATATTTTTATTATCTTTGAGTAAATACACAGTAGTGGAATTACTGGATCACATGGTATTTCTGTTTTTAATTTTTATAAGAAACTCCATACTGTTTTCCACAGTGGTTGCACGAATTCATGTTCCCACCAACAATACATAAAGGTTCTTTTTTCTCCACATTCTTGCCAACACTTATTTCTTATCATTTTGATCCTAGTTGTTCTGGCATATGTACTAGGTGATATCTCATTATGGATTTAATTTGCATTTCCCTAATGATTAGTGATGTTCAGCATCTTTGCATGTGTTGGCCATATGTAAATCTTCTTGGGGAAAAAAGGTCTATTTCTGTCCTCTGGTCATGTTTCAATATGATTATTTCAGGGTTTTGTTTTTGGTTTTGTTTTTTGGGTTTTGTTTTATTTTGTTGTTGAGTTGTATAAGTATTTTTAAAATATATTTTGGGGATCCCTGGGTGGCGCAGTGGTTTGGCGCCTGCCTTTGGCCCAGGGCGTGACCCTGGAGACCGGGGATCGAATCCCACATCGGGCTCCCGGTGCATGGAGGCTGCTTCTCCCTCTGCCTGTGTCTCTGCCTCTCTCTCTCTCTATCATAAGATAGAGTGTGACTATCATAAATAAATTAAAAAATTTGAAAAATAAAAAAATTTAAAAAAGATTTTATTAAAAATAAATAAATAATATATATATATATATATATATATATATATATATATATATATATATATATTTTGGATGTTAGCCTCTTATTGGATCTATCATTTGCAAGTAACTTCTCCCATTCAGTAGTTTGCCTTTTCATTTTGTTGATGGTTTCCTTCACTATGCAAAAGCTTTTTATTTTGATACAGTCCCAATAGTTTATGTTTGCTTGTGCTTCCCTTGCCTAAGGAGACATATCTAGAAAAATGTTGCTAAGGCCAGTGTCAAAGACATTACTCCCTATGTTTTCTTTTAGGAGTTTTATGGTTTCAAGTCTCACACTTAGGGCTTTAATCCATTTTGTATTTATTTTTGTCAATGCTGTAAGAAAGTGGTCCAGTTTCATTCTTTTACATATAATTGTAATTTACATGTAATTACTAAAAAGACAGGGATTTGGGTTAGTTTTTCTACTCTAACATACTTCCCTCATTACTTTTTGTCTGACAGCATTCCCTCAATTATTAGTTTCCAGATGATCTCCCATTCTGGACTCTGCTTTAAGGAAACTTTACCTAAGAAGCAGACTTGAAGAAGGTGGGTCTACCACCTGGATAGGAAAGAAGACTCTATTACTTATAGTAGGTTGACATTGGTGGTCTTTGGCATGTTGTAGCATGTGAAGTTGCTTAAATTTTCAACTGTGATAAATTGGGGTGAGATACAAGTGGAAAGAAAAAAAGTGCTCTACCTGGGGTGTTTGAGAAGCTTCAGAAAAATAGCAACTATAAGGATTTGTTATTGAATGGCTGCTGCTGAGCACCACTGATGCTTCTAAAAGAAGTATTGTAGTTCAAATCTGTTAGTTAACAACTTAAAACAACATGTGTGACTTAGAGCTCTTCCTTGGCAGCACTTAGACTTATCTCCTGCCTGTAAAGGTCAGCCATGGCTAAAGATCAGGCACATAACTTAATTCTTTGTGTGCCAAAACTTCAGAGGACAATGAATTTCCACCTTGAGCAAACCTCCTATGCAAAATCAGGACATTAATAGGAAAGAAGTGAACTCTGAGTCTTGAGATAGGCCTGTATAAAAGATACGCCTTTCACATTTAATGTGAGATACTAATTTGTCATAGTTATATAAAGCACATCTGAGCTGAATGGCAGTCATAGGGCCTGACCCATTGGCAACAAGGGAAAAGACTCAGAACGTTGTGATTTTAGAGGCAAGTTAAGTGACTGGAGTGATTGGCTTTGAAGATGGGGAAAGGAAGTACAAACCAAAGTGGCCAGTAGGGACTTAAAAAGGCATAGAAGCAAATTCTGCTTTATGGCCTCCAAAAGGAACCAGTCCTGCTTACACTTTGATTTTACCCTAGTAAAACTTATTATGGACTTCTGACCTCTATAACAGTATGATAATACATATATTATATATTATATATTATATATTATATATTATTCCTTCATAAGATACTAAATCCATTGAATGAGAATAAAACTACACAATTTTAGGACCCTCAAGTTAGCAGACTTTTGGGTCTAGTGGTCTGGACCATGCTAGAAGGTTAAAAAGTACTGTATTGCACCATGCAATTTCTACCATTAAGATAGCCCTCTAAGTTTGAGAGGCAATGTATTCTGTTCTTGAAACCACCACTCAAGCATATTTATTAGATAATATGTATGCTGAAACTGTTGAGTGACACCCCAAACAATAAATAGAGGAGAGGTAAGATAAGGTAAGGTAAGGTAAGGTAAGGTAAGGTAAGGTAAGGTAAGGTACGGTAAGGTAAGACTGTTATACAAACAAGACTGATTGGGCCATGTGACTTGATAGATCCTATGGTGTTAGAGATATCCATTAGAAAAGGACAAGATGCTTCTGTCAAGCCCCAATAGGAAAGTCACAGTGCAGAACTCAAGCTCTAGAACATAGTAATGCTGTCTTTATCAGAAAATTATAGACTATAAAAAATTTCTAATATGCTACTAAACTCTGATATGGAACATTTTACAATGAGCTGCCAAGTGGCTATGAAGCCAGAACTGTTCTGAGTGAACTGAATACTATTATACACACCAAGGTCCAGTAGCAATCAGCCCTAATTCCAAAGTGGAAAATCTGGGGAAATGAGCTGTGTGATTGGCTTATAGACACACTTATTGATAGTCTAGAAACTTGGTGGGAGGAAATCCTCCCAATGAACATTGTCTGACATGATCTCTTGTTATCCCTTTGTATGGAGAGGGAAGTAGCCTATGGTATAGAAATAGACCTCACTTTCCTGGGTGGCTGTGTGCTTCCTCTTCTCCATACCTCAGCCTATTGTTGATTGACATGGGGTACCAAAAAGTACTTCTTGCTTTAAATCTATGATGGAATTGATGTTTACTACTCTCCTAAGAGGTCATCCCATGGCTAGTTTCTAAAATCACACTCAGATTTTTCCCCTATACTATCTTGTTTCCCACATACTCCTTTCAAAACCACACAATCAGAAATTTCCTTTTCAAGCTCTGCTTTCAGGGAGCCCAATCTAAGACATTAGATTAGGCCACAGTGTTGATGGTACCTATTAAGTGATTGTAAATCTCTTCCCTGACCTACTTTAAGAAATTTACTATCAGTAACCTTAATATTAGCACTGTAGTAACATATTATAAACTGACTTGGCTATTTAAATAAGCTAAGATTTAAAAATCTAAAATAAAGTTTGTTCCATCTTCTGGAACAAAGTTTAAGGAAAATGCTTCAGCATTATGTTTCTATTATGGCTCCCTAGAGTCTTAAAATGATTCAAAAACTTAAATGGTAGAACCAGGGAACTGGTTGATGGATAACATCCCAAAATATTTTTATAAATGGAAAATTCATCTATATTATAAAAAGTCAGATCAGTTTGTCCAGTATCTCTTACTTCCTGATCAAGTTTCCTGTGTGGACTGCCTGGTTGGCAAATCAACATAGATTAGGATAAATTTCAAAGAAAACCAAGTGGAAAAGTTCTTTACAAGGAGATTGTTGACTATGCCAACATTAAGCCAAATTAGGCTTAATTACTAAACAACTTGAATCAAGCCAGCTCTCTTTTTTGACTTCTGAATTTACAAAATTGTCTGAGATGGGCTCTCAAACTAATACTTTATCTACCAAGCATTTTAATCATTTAAGAAAATAAATGCAAATCAAATAATATAAGTACAGCTTCTAATCAGTATTTTGTAAAACTGTAGCCTAAGAAGAAGAAAGTAAGAAAGTGTACTTAAAAAAAAAAAGTTCCATTGAAGGTGTGCTTCACTGCATGATTTTGAGTTGGATAAATGAGTAACGCCACTAGAATGTCAAAGGCCTTCAAATAAATGGATTATAGCAACTAACCCTATATTTATTTGTGGCTTTTGACATATAATAGAGACTTTATTTTTATTCCAATAAATATGGATGGTCAAAATCATCAGAGATTAACCAGTTGTTTTGTCAAAGATCACTCTAGAAATAATATCTATCTTTAGCCTTTGGCTTTCTGGCTTCTGCCAGCAGTATACTACTCAAACTCCACTCTCAAAATCACTGACAATCTTATAATCACCAAATTTCATAATTCTTAAGAGTCAAGGGAGTAAAATCAAATTAAAATTTTTCTTTGTGTTTTCACTACTAATAGCATCTAATCAATACTAAAACAGTCTGGACAAATAAAATTATCCAGCTGTTAGTGGCTTCTGTTCAGGTAGGAATGAATGATGCAGGCAAAAGATATTTCTAAAGAAGTCCATCATCCCCAAGAGCTGCATATGAAAGGATATTGTAACAGAACATGTTTGATTTATCTTAAGGTCACAAGGGAATTTTATTTCTGCTTTCATTTGAAGATTAGGTATTTGAAATCACATAAGACACCTGTTACTCAAAACAAGGACCAAAATTCAAAAGTGACTCAATAGGGAAAGTTGAGATGAAGATTGAGGATTTAAAAATACTAAAAAGTGAAAGTCAATCCAAGAAACATAATCCAGATAGGTAGATTAGAAACTGGGAGAGTAATCTTTTTTGTAAATGGAGTAAAAATGGAAGGAAATACAGCTTCTGTTAGTAGAAGCTTCTGGTCCATTGTCTTAAGAATCCAACTTAAATCATTGTATATCAAGGCATATAGTAAAGGGTATGTCTAGAAGATATAGGGAATACACTGTTCACTGGGATTTCCATATAAAGTAAATCTCCTCAAAAACCTGTCCATTCTCATCCAATACATTAAATTTCAAAGCGTTTTTTAGAGTTTTCCCACATCATTGGAAGTGAATTCTGCCAACAACATGAATGAGCTTGCAAGATGATTTTATGCTTCAGATATGGATTTGGGTGTCAATACCTTGATATTAGCCCTCTAAGAACTGAACAGAGAACCCAGCCTTACCTACCCATTAATATGATCTTCAGAATTTATGATAAAAAGAGTGTACATGTGAAATAAGAAGAGTGTACAAGTTAGCCAGTCCCCAAAAGTAGATGCAGATAGCTGATTGTCTTTTTCCCCCCAAGATTAGCAATGACATATTTGAAGTCCTTGAAGACATCTCATGCATTAAAGTTGAAATTAAATTCACAATTTGTCCATAACCTCCACTTCTCCATATTTTTACCCAATTTCATTTTGGAAAACAGTAGTAAAACCAGGCACCATTTCAAAAATCAGGAAATTATTCTACTTAGTTCTTCTCATTCAGGATGCACATCCACAAAAATAACTAAGTATTGTTGTATCTGGCCCCCAAGATCTCTACCCCCTGATATGCATGCCTTGTATAATTTCTTTTCCTTGAGTATGAGCAGGATTTATGAATAAAATGGGAAACAATCTGTGTGATTATGTTATGTCAATATGGTACACTTGACCTTAAGAAGGGATTATCCTAGGTGGGCCTCTCCTAATCAGGTGATCCTTAAAGGGAACTATAATATTCCAGAAGAAAGAGATTGAAACCTGAGAGAATTCAGTGTGAAGGAAGCAACATGGCAAGGCACATGTGTAGCCTCTAGGAGCTGAGAGCTGTCCTCAGCTGATAACAGGAAAACAAAAACTTCAGTCCTATAATCACAAGGAAGTGAATTCTGCCAACAACCAGAGTGAGCTTGCAAGACGATTTTATGCTTCAGATATGAATCTGGGTTCCAATACCTTAATATTATCCCTTTAAGAACTGAACAGAGGGGGGTCCCTGGGTGGCGCAGTGGTTTGGCGCCTGACTTGGCACCTGCCTTTGGCCCAGGGCGCGATCCTGGAGACACCGGATCGAATCCCACGTCGGGCTCCTGGTGCATGGAGCCTGCTTCTCCCTCTGCCTGTGTCTCTGCCTCTATCTCTCTGTGACTATCATAAATAAATAAAAATTAAAAAAAATATTAAAAAAAGGAGAAAGTGTGGAAATATATGTGGGTGAAGAAGTTTCTAGCACATTATTTTATTTTATTTTTTAGGTTTCTTTTAGTTTCTAACACATTAAAATTGCAATTTCAGAAATGAGGCTTATTGAGGAAAAAGTGGAGCTAATAAACTAAGAATTTCTAGAGAATTTTTTTTTGTAAAAAATGCATAGTAAAAACTAGGCATTAAAGAATATACTTCACCTCTCTTAAAAAACCAGCAGTTCCCCAAAGCTCAGAAGCACAGCTTTTCCTGTACACACCAGGTCCTAATTGTAGAACTCTTGTATGTATCCATGAGTGCTGCAGCACTATTTTTTTTTTTTTTAATTTATGATAGTCAGAGAGAGAGAGAGAGAGAGGCAGAGACATAGGCAGAGGGAGAAGCAGGCTCCATGCACCGGGAGCCCGACGTGGGATTCGATCCCGGGTCTCCAGGATCGCGCCCTGGGCCAAAGGCAGGCGCCAAACCGCTGCGCCACCCAGGGATCCCTGCAGCACTATTTTAATTAGAAAATGTTATGTTCACTTTTGCTTTAGATTATTAATTCCAAGTCCTTGTATATCTATTCTAGTAGAGCAGAAATGGCGATAATTACAGCTACATAAAAAAATAATACTTTGAAGCAACTGTCCACTTATTATCAAAAAGATAAAATCTCCTTAGGAGAAATAAATTTGAGCAATATAAAGAATATCAATCTCTTTAAAGGCCCCTAGAAGTGACTGCACCCTAACAATTTCTATAGTGTCTTAAATAAACAGAACGTAAAAACACAGCCAGGGGATATAAAGTCAAAGTCTCCCATGTGATTATCCCATTATGCAAATTACAAACAGATCTAAAGTCCTACTTCACTTAGAATTATAATATTTTATATATTGTCCAATAATGAGGACAAATTTATAAAAAGCCACAAGGTAGTATAAGCGGCTTAAATTTTACAAGTACAATCTTATACAGGTAACAGTGTTGCTACATATATTATAATCCTCTGCAATTTGTGATTTTTGATTACATCATAGAATGGCTAATATGTAGAATGCTTGGCAGGACCTTGCACAAGCAATGCTCAGTTTTCCAAATAGAGCATTTTCAGTGTCACATGAATTAAAACATAAGACCTCAAAGTTCCTAATTTATGAGACTTATAAATCTAGCATTATCTAGATACTCTGTCCAGGATTTAGGCAACTCAGCTGAGCTATCAAGCTCAAAAAGATCAGATCATCATCACCCTATAGTTTCACCGATTCAGAAATTCTCCATATTCAACGGAGGATGAGTGACCTTGAGAGGAGGGGTAGTTCAGAATAAATTAGGGTGAGTCTAGGAATTTTTATAGGAGTTCTCAGGATCTGATATCAAATTTGCTTGAGTACTTACCTCTAGGGCAGGATTGTTAAATTGCTTTTAAAAACTAGAAAATTGGGATCCCTGGGTGGCGCAGCGGTTTAGCGCCTGCCTTTGGCCCAGGGCGCGATCCTGGAGACCCGGGATCGAGTCCCACATCGGGCTCCCGGTGCATGGAGCCTGCTTCTCCCTCTGCCTGTGTCTCTGCCTCTCTCTCTCACTGTGTGCCTATCATAAATAAATAAAAAAAAAATTAAAAAAAAAAAACTAGAAAATTATTCAGATAAATCTAGATTCATGGTAATCTAAACATTTTCTGTGTTTGGTTTTGTTGAAGAGGTATTGGCTCTTTGACCTCAACAAACTTTCTTATATTTCATCATATGCTTGTCAGAAAAAATTAGACGCTGCAACTGTTTATCTTTCTCTCAGGCTGTATTGCAGATACCCTAATTCCCTGGGAGAATATGTACTCATTTCTTTTTGCTATCAATCTTATGTGTAACAAATGCTGTATTTCTAGAAGATGCTATGTTGGACATTCTGTGACTTTCAGTTAACATGAAACAATGTAATGCACTGTTCAGGACACTATCCACTTGTATGCTGTGGCAGAAACATAATTATGTGCAACTCTAAGTATCCTGGATTCCTTAATGGAAGAACTTTTACAATGTCAACAGCAGCATATTTAAAATAAAGTTTTAAAAAAACCTGCCTAAATACCTGAAAATGTGAAAAACACAGAGGTATATTTTTTAAAGAAAATCTTGAATTAAATTGAAATTTTTATTTTAAGTATTTATATTTTTAGAAAGCCAAAATTGATTTGGTTGAAAAGTCCTACTTTTCACAATGAGTACCTTAGAGATGTGTAGTTTTTTTTTATTACTTATGAGATTTTGTTTCTATACTTTGACAGCTCCCACTACTGTGTTTTGCAGTTACAATTAACTTTCATTTTTATCAGTGAAATTGCCTTCTCTCTCTTCAGTCTTATATTTCACACTTTCTAAATATGTTCTCTATGTATATAATTATAGAATGATACAAAGATCTGTGAAAATATTCTCATACTTTGTTTCTAAAGGTGTTAGTTAATTGATTTATTATCTTTTTATAGTAGGAATTGGATAGATTATATGAAGATCGAGTTAAAATATAGTTTATGGCCTGCCATGCTTTCACATAAAATTTGTATAGAGATCTCTGCTCCTTGTGGT
>NW_027325838.1:0-61631 GCF_048418805.1 Vulpes vulpes
TTGGAAGGAGAGGGTGTGCTAAAGGATAGTACCAGGCTCCTCTGGTTAAGGATCTGCGGCTGTTGTCATACCCTTGGCATGGCCCTGCTTATAACTGGAGTCTTTCCTCACATCTGGCTTTGAATGTGACCTGTTCAGTTCCCTTTGTGTTCTTGTACTCTGTGCTCTTCATCTCAAGAATGGCATGGTCAAAGCCAGAGGGAAATAGCTCCATGACTGCTGCCATATTCTGAGTCAATCCAAGCTTTCCAATTCCTCCCTCAGGGATCTATTTAATGTTTGTAGGTGCTTAGATGATAATTGCAAAAGCAGTCAGGCTATTGGCCGAGGGGTATAATATCTCCTGAGTGAGCAAGGAAGTCACCGAAGCACTAGATAAATCTAGGTATGTTCAATAACACTGGGGAGCTATCATGTCACACTAGCCTATGAACTTGCTATGGGAAAGATGCTCTGTTCCTTCTTGCAATTTTTTTTTTTTTTTGGCTTGAATATAGCCAGTTGGGTAGATGGTGGAAACTCCCTCTTCATCTTTATGTAAAATTCCTGCCTCTTCATTTTCCAGCTTTGTGGCAACTCTGGCTCCAAATCAGAAAGGACAGCTGGTTTATTTATGTTTAAATCATAATTCCAGGGACCCCTGGGTGGCTCAGCGGTTGAGCATCTGCCTTCAGCTCAGAGCGTGATCCCACGGTCCTGAGATCGAGTCCCACATCAGGCTCCCTGCATGGAGCCTGCTTCTCCCTCTGCCTATGTCTCTGCCTGCCTCTCTCTCTGTGTCTCTCATGAATAAATAAATAAAATCTTTAAAAAACAAAAATAAATCATAATTCCAGCGTGAGGGGAGACTGCTGTAAATCTAGATGGAGATGAAAAAAAATGAAAGCTGCACCTTTAGGCTGCAGCTAGATTACCACTCGATGAGGTGTCATGGACCTTGAACCTGACGGTCATTGCTACTGAGGTGGGGATATGGCCTGCTTGAATTGGATGGAGCAGGGGGAGTTTTGGGGACTTGGAACAGGCACTTTGCCAGAACTCACTTTGCCTCTGTCCTACCTGTCATCCCCAGGGACCCTTGGGACAGTGTCTTGACAGAGTGCGGTGGGCAGGCAAGCCCATTTTCTTTTAAAGACCGTGAAATTCCTGGTCAGCTTCGTGGTATTTCCATGTGTTGAAAACATCTTTCCTGGAAATTTAGACACCAAAATGTCCACTAGGATTTCCTCCACTTTAAGAGACAAGAAATTCAATCTTCTCTTTTTTTTAGACCCATGAGCAGCCAAGGTGATAAAAGCGTCAGCATGACGGAATAGTAGGTTGATAGGAGAAGATTCAAGTTATGGCTCTTGGTCTCAACTTTGACCTTTATGAAGTTGATGAGGCTTCGGTGGGAGAGTGGTGAATTTGCATCATCTGTCCCTGCACTTCTTTGGTTTGGGCAGAGTTGGTTTAAACCATGTGGCACCAAAAACTCTGCCACTAAACTTATGGGTGTCCTAACACTTGAGTGCTGAGGCCCAGAAAAAGGAAGGGACTTGTCCACAGGTACCCAGCTGGATCAAGACCGTTAGTAGCCCGAAGTGCTGAAAAGATTGTAGCATCTCCCCATATGTAATTCCAAATGAAAGCGATACTAAACCTTCAAATAAGATGTTATTTTGGGGGGTGCCTGGGTGTCTCCATCGGTTGAGTGCCCAGCTGTTGATCTCAGCTCAGGTCTTGATCTCGTGGTTGTGAGTTTGAGCCCCTTGTCAAGCCCCATGTCGAGCCCCACGTTGGGCATGGAGCCTGCTTTAAAAAAAAGATTAAGTGTTATTTTTTGAAGTTACTAAGAGCCACATGTATGTTGAAATTAAAATGGTTTATAGATCTTTTCATTCTCTCTTTTGTACTCCTATTGTTGGTGGCCCAAGCCTATACTTAATCTGCCCTTTGAGGAATGTGGCACCTGTTAGGTCACACAGCAGATAAATGCCAGGAAGCATTGGGGCACCTGGGTGGCTCAGTGCCTTTGGCTCCGGTGGTGATCCCGGGGTCCTGGGATCGAGTCCCGCATCAGGCTCCCCCTGTTCACCAAGAGTCACTGCCCTGGCATTTTCTCCAGCTGGTACCTGTCCAGGATAATGAATGACTCCTGCTACCTTTGCAAACTGAGGGATGCTCTAAAGAATAGCCTCCCTATGGTTTCTGCGGTTGGGACTTGGTTGGGTGAGTTGGAGGTGGAGAGAAGGAAGGAAGGTCAACCTTGCATCATGTAGAAAATGGATGTGAGGCAACAGGCTCCCTTGTTAAAACATAGTCTCCTTTAAGCTCTGAGTGGGAAATAGCTTAGAGAAAGAATCTTCAGATGGAAAGGGGGTGGCCGGGCCAGTGACCCTGACTCTGTCTTCTGAAGGTTACTTTTCAGTGGGGTCTTTCCCTCAAAATCCTTCTGTCATCTTTATACTTGCTATTTTCCCTTACAGCTTTTGATCCAATTGTGGACACTCCTTGTCACACACCCACATCATGACTATCTTCTGTTATTATAGCAGAGGCTGGATGGCATTTGAAAAGGCACTTTTATTAAAAACCAAGGAATGAGAAAGTAAAAGTATTACCAAAAATGTATTTGGCATACGCGTTTCCAAGATATGGATTTACTTATCTTATCTTATCAAAGCTTAAGAAGTGTGACAGGCTTACCAGCTTTGCTGCTCTCTATACCCTTTCTGGGGGCCTCAAATCACCTTATCCTCAGATTATTACCTTCTAGCCTCTTGCAAAGAGGACACAACTTGGGGTCTCATCACCTTTCCTCCTCTCACCCTTGTGCTGGGTGCTAAAGACTCAGAGGTAAATAAGATGAAGTCTCTCCCTTCAAAGAGCTCCCACTGGGGGCGCCTGGGTGACTCAGTCTGTGAAACATCTGACTCTTGATTTCAGCTCAGGTCATGATCTCAGGGTTGTGAGATTGAGCCCCGGGTCGGGTTCCATGCTCGGTGTGGAGTCTGCTTAAGATTCTCTCTCTCTCTCCCTCTGTCCCTCCTCCCCCACCCTCTCTTTCTCTCTCTCTCTCTCTCTGTCTCATAAAAAGAGCTCCCACTGCAGGGTGGGTGCCATCTTATTTTCTACCACACCAGCATATGGTGCTGGGACATCAGGTCCTCTCTTTCTACAGGTGGGAGAGAGCTGATAGCCAGAACCAGGACCCCAGTTCACACCCCAGAGGATTTTCCATTCAGTCTGGCTTGGACCCCAAGCATGGAATTTGGACTTTTAGAATCCCCTATGGTAACAACAAAAATAAAAACCAAACAGTGACAGACTGCTACTGTGAATTCAGCAGTGCTTTTACGTAAATTTGTCGATTTAAAACTGATGGCCTGTCTTTACACATAGGCAGAGTAGTGCTTATTCAGTGGGTGGACAACGCTTGGTGGATCTGGAGACTCACAGACTTGTGACAACTCCACGGCCTTCTTGAGACGTCTTCTCCCAGTTGGAAACCACTGGCCTCAAGTTGATGGTTCAAGCTGCCAGCTCTGTTCTCCACAGATTTCCGTGATTTCACTCAGATAAGCTCTCACTGAAGTTTTCAAGTTGGAGTGCCTTGGGTCGTAATATCTTAATGGACAATGCTACATTCATAATGCCACAAACAGGAGGTGTGTTAACTGAGTGTTTGCATGAGTAGGCTTACAGCAGGATGCTCTGTGTGTGAGGCAGGGGAATCTGAACATGCGTCAAGACCACTAGGCATCAGTCTTTTAACTTGGGAGGTTTGAGCAATCAAGCAGCCCTCCATTCCTCTCCCTCTCTCTTTTTCTAAAGTGTAAGCTCTTCAATAGAAAGTGAGCCTCTCAAGGGCAGAGATCTTCATCTGTTTTTTTTTTTTTTTTAAGATTTTTTTATTTATTTGAGAGAGAGAGAGAGTAAGAGAGAGAAAGCACGAGTGGGGTGAGGGGCAAAGAAAGATGCGGACTCCCTGCTAAGCAGGGAACCCAGTGCGGCTAGGTCCTGGAACTCCAAGATCATGACCTGAGCCAAAGGCAGACACTTAACCAACTGAGCCACCCAGGTGCCCCAGCTTCATCTTTTTTTTTTTTTTTAAGATTTATGTATTTATTTTAGATAGAGCAAGCACAGGGAGGGACAGAGAGAGAGGGTGAGAGGAACTTTAGCAGGCTCCTTGCTGAGCTCAGAGCCCGACACGTGGGGTTCGCTCTCACGACCCTGAGGCCCTGAGACCCAAAGACCAGGACCTGAATCGAAACTAAGAGTCAGGTGCTCAACCGACTACATCATCCTGGGGCTCCGAGATCTTCATCTGTTCTTATTGCTGTTTCTTCAGCCCCTAAAATAGTACTCGGCATCTAATAGGCATTTAATAAATGCCTATTCAGTTCAATTCATCACAATTTTTTTCTAGCCATCACATACTTATTTATGTTTTAAGATTTTATTTATTTTTGAGAGAGAGAGAGAGAGTGCACACGAGCAGAGAGGAGGGGCAGAGGGAGAGGCAGAAGCAGACTCCCCGCTGAGCATGGGAGCCTGGATCTCGGACCCCGGGATCATGATCTGAGCCCGAGGCAGACAGCCATCACATAATTTATTGAGCACCTGATTCTGAGCCTGGCCCCCGTGCTGGTTTCTGAGGACATACAGCCTAACTGGAATGCAGCCCTAGAGCCTGACGTGACGTGGAGAACATCGAATCATGGAACTGCTGTGGAGGCAAGCCTGGAGGTCTAGAGAATGAAGAGGAGGTGCACCTGGCTCAGCCTATAAAAGCCTCCAGGAGGATGTGATGTCTGAGTTCGGAAGCGTGATCTGGAGCCGGCCAGTTGAAAAAGGAGGAGGGAATTCCTGACACAGGAAGTAGCCAGTGCAAGGCCCAGGGTATGTGAGAGGGCCAGTGAGGGGGAGGAGCTAACTCAAGTGATTCAGGGGGATAGTGTGCAAGGAGCCTCGGGACTCAGACTGAGCCTCCAGGCGGGAGATGGGGTGGGGGAAGCCCTCACATCCTGTGTGTTGGCCAAGGAGCCGGATACTAGAGAGTCTTGGGAAGGTTAAAGTGAAGTTGTAACTGCAGATTTTCTTGATCTGCATTCAAGTTCTCACTGTCCCTGGGGCAGATGAGACCTGCTTCGCAGAGCCAGATCCTGGGTCCCCTCAAGAAGGTCAGGTCAGGAGGGGTTCCAAGCCACAGTGAGGAAAAAAGAGGGAGAGAAAGCCAGAGTCTACCTGGCCTCTTCTTTTTCGTGGGTGGGGACCCTGGAGGTTTGACGGTATCTTTTATTTTTTCTTTCCAAATAGCATAGATTCTTAAGAATCGCCTGTGATTCATCTAGGGGAAAATCAGAATACTTTTTTCTTTGGAAAATAGGCTTAAAGAGGAGATGAGCTGAAAAAATGATTCAGCTGGTTTTATTTTGACTGAAATTTGCTTCTAAGAACAGTGTAATTAACTGCCTGGCATTTATAGTCAGATTCTAAGGATCTTCAAAATAGCCAAACTCATATGAATCCTCCCCAACTAGCAGGCCCCGAGGGGAGTAGTGAGATCTCTCTTACCAACAGGCCTTGGCTTGGACTCTCTCTGTTCTCAGAGGAGGCCATGTATCACAGTTGTCAGCAATTCCCTCACTGGCATTATGTACTCTTACCCCTTTTGATCCGGTAATTCCACTTCTGGGACCTTCTCCTATCAGATATTCTGGGAACAATGTTTGAGGATGCTCACTGCATCTGTTGGTTATTTGGGGAAAAAATAATGTAAACATTCAACAATAGGGACATAGTAATAAATTTGGACAGTTCTGTCTGACAGTTAAGAAAAATCAGGCTTAAAACAAATGTGTAGTGATGGGGCAGCTGGGTGATGCAGTCATTTAAGCGTTGGACTCTTGGTTTTGGCTGGGGTCGTGATCTTGTGGTCCTGGGATGGAGCCTTGAGTCAGGCTCCACACTCAGTGGAGAATCTGTTAATGATTTTTTTTCTCTCCCTCTCCCCTTTGTCCCCCCCCCCCCCACACACACACTCGCACGCACTCTCTCTCTCAAATAAATAAATCTTAAAAAAACAAAAACAAATGTATAGTGATACATGGAAATGCACAGAATAATGCTAAGTGGAGTCAGGCTCCCTGCTCAGTGGGGAGTCTGTTTCTCCCTCTCCCTCTGTTCCTCCTCCCTGACCGTGCTCACTCTCTCTCTCGCTCTCTCTCTTTCAAATAAATAAATAAGTAAATAACTAAATATCTTAAAAATAATGCTAAGTGGAAAGAAAGGCTGGGTATAAAATCGTATATCCAGTATTATCCAAAATAAAGCACACATATATGGAAAAGTCACTGGAGGGGCATGTGCCCTAATGTTAACAATGCTTATCTCTAAAAAATTAAAAAAAAAAAATTAAAAAGGGATCCCTGGGTGGCGCAGCGGTTTGGCGCCTGCCTTTGGCCCGGGGCGCGATCCTGGAGACCCGGGATCGAATCCCACATCAGGCTCCCGGCGCATGGAGCCTGCTTCTCCCTCCGCCTGTGTCTCTGCCTCTCTCTCTCTCTCTGTGACTATCATAAATAAATAAAAAATAAAAAAAAATTAAAAAAAAAAAACAATGCTTATCTCTGGGTGATAACGATGATAGCAAGAGTAACAGTGGTTATCTTTATGAAATTATGGGAGTGGGTGTTATTTTTTCTCATACCTTTCTGCATTTTTCCAAATTTCCTAAATGAACATGTATTACTTTTAATAAGTAAGAAAAAAAAACCCAATGAGTGACATGTTAAGGAAGAGGATCTTGGGATTTGGAAGCAGCAGCTGTGGGTGTAGGTCCCACTTGCCTAGCACTTACTAGCTGACTGATGTCTCTGAGCCACACTCCCTTGTCTGTAAAAGGAGGTTAATGCTACCCAGTTCAGAGAGTTGTCGTGAGGATTCAAAATAATGGAAGTAAATTGCCTGGTGCACACACCACGATCATTCTTCCCCACTGACATCTGTTCACTGCCTTGCCAACCAAGGAATGAAAACAATCTTTGGAACTGAAGCTGAGGCACCACTGAGGGTCCCGGCAGCTACGAAATGTTTATTGTCACAGGGAATATGTGGTGCTAGCTGATCACAGGACCCGCCAGCCTGGGATGCTAAGGAGGGGTTCTAAAGAAGATGGCAGAGGACGGATGCAGGCCCCACGGCTAGGTAGCATCCCTTGCCTTGGGCAGAGCTTTTATCCAAGTGTCCTGCCAGCTCTGTTCACCTCTTCCCTTGGGATGTCTGCATGGCCCCTGGGTTCACTCGTCGGTTTGACAGAACCAGCTTGCTTTATGGGTGAGGAAACACCTTCTTACAAGAAACTTATGGGTCCCAAGGTTGTTTCAGTGATGTATATGGCAGTTTGCTTGAAGGTCCCACAGGCCTAACTCTTACCAGCATGGATATGGAGTGAGCAAGCCCTGACTTCATGACCAGGCAGCCTCAAGTTCATGGATACACCTCGGCAGTGTCTACAACATGCCCAAACCACCAGGAACTTCAGTCACCTCCCTGGGTAGAATCCTTCATACTGCTTGGCTGATTGCATTTTTCTCATTTTTTAATTACAGACAAAAATATAGACCCTGGCAGCAAATCCAAATGACTTGGGGAGCTTAAACAAAGTACTAATGCGTGGCTCCAACCCATACCAATAAAGCCAAAATTTCTGGGTGATGAGGCCCAGGAACTAGGACATTTAAAAGGTCCCAAGGTGTGGGGTGCCTGAGTGGCTCAGTCAGTTGAGCATCTGCCTTTGGCTCAGGTCAAGATCCTGGGGTCCTGGGATCAAGCCCTGTATCCCACTCCCTACTTGGTGGGGACTCTGCTTCTCCCTCTCCATCTGCCGCTCTCCCCAGCTCCTGCTCTGTCTCTGTCTCTGCCTCTCTCAAATAAATACATAAAGTCTTAAAAAAAATCCCTAGGTGGTTCTAACGTGCAGCAGCCAGGGTTGAGAAACACTGTTATGATATAGATGGCTAAAAGTGGAAGAGACCGGGAGAGCAAATTTGTTTGACCACATAGTCCTTGAAAATTACAATATATTGATGGATAATGAGCATGAACTATAACGCAGGTTTAGGTTAAGTGCCAGAAACTGGTCTCACGGATGAATTAGTGGTAAGCAGTAAAAATGCCTTATATATTTTTTACCTTTATAAGAGAACAAAAGAAATTAGAAAAATGAAGCCATTTTATTTTATTAATAGAAGAATATATATTAGGGTAAAGTAAATCATGCTTTATTGTACATTTTTTGGGTTATCAACATGTCATCAAAACCCACTAACATTTTAGATGAAAATGGTACTTTTGTTGTTTTATGTTGTAGCCACTTAATATCACACATGATGTTACTGGGTTGGATCCCTACGTCAGGTCAACCTGAACTTACTTCTCTTTGCAAGAAAATATAAAGAGTCTCCTATACACAGGGTTGTTGGAGTGCAGGGAAGAGGAAAGAAGCTTCCACTTTTTATATTTAGTATTCCAAATTAGGCTACGCCAGAAATCACAAATAGGAGTTGAAATGGTTGCCTCTGAATCAAGGCCTAGATCTGACTCCATGCTCTTCCACATTCCCTAATGTGGCACACGATCTCATGCAGGTAGATTATTGATTAATAATAGGGCACAATGGTGAGAACAACTGTACAGATGCGCTTAGCATTTTTTAAACCCATATCTACTTCAACAAATGCAATTTACAAGAAAAAGTATTTATCTTCATGTTTTTCCCCTTCATGATCCCAAGTGGAAACAGAGTTCTAGAAAGTGCATCTAGGCTAACAACTGCCCAGAGGAAAGAAGAGGACTGGTCCAAAGGCATCTCCAGGGTTGGTGGCTGCAGTGACTCCCAGTGCAGAAACTCCCCTGTGGCTATTTTGGGGTTCTGGGGCGACCACTTAGGCTGGGAAATGGCAGCCCCTGGGAAATGTCTGGGAAAAGAGGGATAAGGGCGAGGGGCGAATCACGGGGGCACTTTTAGTATCACCCTCCCTGCCGTGATCAGAGGGGGAGGATGCTAAAGGCAACCCCTCTAGTTTACCTCCCAAGCAGTAACTGAGGCAGAGGATGACAAACAAGGCAGCAGTGGGGTGCCTGGGTGATGCAGTCCATTAAGTGTCCGACTCTGGTTTCAGCTCAGGTCATGATCTGAGGGTCCTTGAATCGAGCCCCTCATCAGACTCCATGCTTAATGTGGAGTCTGCTTGAGATTCTCTCTCTCCCCCTGCCCTTTCCACTTGTGCGCACGCTCTCTCTCTCTCTCTCTCTCAAATAAATACAAAAAATCTTAAAAAAAAAAAAAAGAAAGAAAGAAAGAAAGAAAGAAGAGGCAACAGCCTCTTCAGAGGAATCCGTGTAAGAAGGCTGAGAAGTGTGTTTTCAGGAAGAGTTCCACTCAAAATGGTGCAAATTGAAGAAACAATTCAGTACTAAAAAGTGAGGAAGCTCTATCTCCCAGGAAGCTTTGCTATTGAGAGAGACTCCTATCTTGAGGATTTTGGATAGCTAAGCGTCACTGTATTCTAATTTCTAGCCTGTATTACCTCTTGGAATAACGAGTTACATAACTTTACTCCCTGTTGTGAAATAGCACAGTGAAATCTTTTCTCCCATAATTCCAAGTTAATGAAAATGGTAGATTCAGGAAACAAACGTTATTGACTCACACAGAGGTTTTACATTTGGTGCCTGTTTTTTCCAAACTATCTGATGCACGTGGGGGAGGAGGTGGTGAGGGAGGGGGAAGACACAGTGAAGGTGAGGACTCTTTCCACCCCAGCAAACATATACTGAGCTCCTGTTTAGATGCCAGTGGGAGCTGGTGGCATGTATGGCAAATCGGTGTCCTCTGCACGTCAAGGGATGACAAAAAAGGGGGGGGGCTCCCTAGATAGACCATTGAGAAAAATCCACCGGCTTTGGTGGAACCTAAAGGAACTTCCTCCACAAAGGCATATTCTCTGAGCACAGCGCTTAGAGAAAGTCATTTGTTCTGGTTATAACTGTTGAAAACTAGAACATCCTCTGGGTGGAATGGTTTTTAAGTCACCCTCCCTGGGCATAGTAATTACATAAAGGTGCCCTTCCTCCACATGCACTCAGGGCATTGGGCTTGGCCGGGTTTGGTCCCTAACTTGAGACCCCTTTGGCAGTGCCCTCGTAGCCCATACAACTTGCACAACAGTACAGGCAGTCCTCTAGCGCCCAGGGCTGGGTTTCTGGGCACCAGGCGTACAGATACATGTAAGAGCTAGACCTTGTTCTTGGGGAATTTATAGAATCCCCCTCCTAACCCCCATCTTCTCTAACACACCCCATCTGCTGCCAGCTCCACCCATGCTGCATCCCTCCTGGCAGAGCTTCTCTGTGGTGACAAAACGTCTACCCTCCAGATGCACAGGCTGCTGTCTGCTCTTGGAGGGGGCTGTGCTGCTCCTGTCTGCGGCTCGAGGCAAAATGTCTACTCTCTGTGATGAGCAACAAGGGATAATTGTTTGTTGGGAGGGCTCATTGCTTCTGGGTTCTAGATGGGAAAATGTGGACATCACGTCATACTTCAGTTGTCTGTTTAAAAACTGTTGTATTTCATTTAAATGTGCTTTTAAATGGTGAGTTTGGGCATAGCTGAAATATTTTCCCCTTTACTTTTCATGTTCTTTAATAAAGAAAAGCAGTTTATCTCTAATCTGGTGATTTAGAGCTTGCTTCAAGGGCTAATTCCTCCCCAGCTCATTGGACTAAGACTGTGCCAGGCCCAGTGCCAGGTGTTAATACTGAATTGATGAGACTTACCTTTTTTTCTTGAGTCTTAACATTTTGTTAGGAAGACAGTGTGGAAGGAGACAACCCCACTGCAGACTGCTGGGTCCTGTGTGAAAAGCACAGAGTATAGGGGCCATGGAGGCTTCCATAGCCTTTTTCTCTCTTATCTTCCAGAAAACTCCTATTCATCTCTCAAGACTCCCACTAGGACAGTCCTTCCTCTTAACAGCCGTCTCTAACTCCCTCTGCTATGTTTCTGCTGTGCTTTGTTCACTTTTGCAACTCTTGGTTCCTCCAAGTGGCCCAGCTTGGGAGGAGATAGTTGAGGCAGAGACTGCCAAATATGTATTAACCCTTCTTGAATTCATTTTTTAAATTTATTCATTTATTCATGACACACACACACACACACACACACACACACACACAGAGGCAGAGACATAGAGAGAGAAGCAGGCTCCCTGATGGAGAGAAGCTGGGAGCCTGACTGTAGGACCCCGGGATCACGACCCAAGCCAAAGGCAGACGCTCAACCACTGAGCCACCCAGGTGCTCCTGAATTCATTTTTATTTCCTTTCCTTCACTGTCTCTTGAAAGTAACAGGACCCTCTTCTTTGGAACTTGCAAGCTTGGCCATTCCTAGGCTTAAGATGACCTGGAAGTTAAAATTTGGCATTCTCCCTGGAAGAGTTAAAGCCTGTCTTAAAAAGACTGTGGGGATTTGGAAACAAGTGGCCTATGGTGGCCTGTGGATCTTGATAAGTTTAGATGAGTTTGAAAGGTTTCCACCACCACCAGGGAAATCGAAATTACATTAGGTTGTTGTGGGCTTAGCGACAGGCCTTGAGAGGGAGAGCGAAGCACTGGTCATGAGCCTGTCTTACTTCACTTATTTCGCTCTAGACATAAGCCCAATTCCAGTATTTGAGCCTCTGTTTTCTCTTTGTCTTTTTTCTCTTTAAAAAAGATTTTATTTATTTATTTGAGAGAGAGAACCAGATGGGGGTGGGGGGAGGGACAGAGGGAGAGGGAAAAGCAGACTCTCCACTGAGCAGGGAGCCAGATGCTGGGCTTGATCCCTGGACCCCGGAATCATGACATGAGCTTAAGGCAGAGGCTTTTTGAATGACTGAGCTACTCAGGCACCCCTTGAGTCTCTGTTTTCTGTTCATTGGGAGGATCAAATTAAATCCTGTATGTGAAAGGCTTTCTAGAACTAAAAATTCCCCCTTCTCCAAAATGTTATGAATTAGCATCCTTGAGAACAGGGAGAGCAGCTGACTCCTCCCTCTTTCCCTAGCATCTAGTTTGGAAGTAGGCACACTGCAAATGTCTGTTGAATGACTAAGTGGCCTTGTAGGAGACAGGTGTTTGTATTGTTTTGAACATTTCCACGATATCTAATAACTCTGTGATCCTGGTTAATGCCCTTAGCTGTTTTGTAATTTCTGACATTACCAACACTCTGAAGCTCGAAACACACGAGAGATGGTTTATAGCCTCTCAAATATTTTTTGCTTGCAGTCAGGAGCTACTTCTGCCCAGTTGACAGTGGTGCCTAGGCTGTGATCTTTCTGTTAAGAGCTCGGGTCCCTCACCAGACTCCTCAAGGGTGGGGGCTGTATCCTATCCATGTTTGTGTTCCCTCAGTGCCTGGATATGCAGTAAGTGCTCAATACGTATTTGCTATGTTTTTGTACTTCCATTTGACCAGCCATATCAACTCCAGACACCAGAAAATGTGACACATGTCACAAATAGATTACCTTACTTTACTTACTTTAGCACTGAGATGACCCCCCCTCCCTTTTTATAAATTAAGGTGCGTTTGGACAAAGAGCCGTGCCTTTTTTTTTTAAAGATTTCATTATTTATTTATTCCTGAGAGACCCAGAGAGAGAGGCAGAGGCATGGGCAGAAGGAGAAGCAGGCTCCCTGCCGTGAACCTGAAGCAGAACTCGATCCTGGGACCCGGGATCATGACCTGAGCCGAAGGCAGACACTCAACCACTGAACCACCCAGGCGTCCCCCAAAAACATGGCTTTTAATATTCTTTTAAAAGCTCACTATGTGGGATCCCTGGGTGGCTCAGCGGTTTAGCACCTGCCTTCGGCCCAGGGCATGATCCTGGAGTCCCGAGATTGAGTCCCGCATCAGGCATCCTGCGTGGAGCCTGCTTCTCCCTCTGCCTGTGTCTCTGCCTCTCTTTCTCTCTGTGTGTCTCTAATGAGTGAATAAATAAAATCTTAAAAAAAAAAAAAAAGGGCAGAGCCTGAGCTCTGTCTTAAAAAAAATAAAATAAAATAAAATAAAATAAAATAAAAAAAAATAAGTAAAAGCTCACTGTGTGCCAGGCCCTATGTGAATCATTAACTCACTTACTACTCGCAATAATTCTGTGATATGGTTACCGGTATATCCCCATTTTCTCAGTGAGGAAACAGGCTCAGAGAAGTGAAGCCAATTTGGCTAAGAGGGGTGGAGTTAAGTTGCAGATCTAGAACTTGAACCTCTGTGCGTATTCCTAGTGACAACAAACGAATGGGGAGTAGGTTGTGCTGAAAGGGAGGAGCAGGAGGAATGTGTTTCTACCACCATCAGGGAGGAGCCGAGATCAGGATAGGATCAGATGGAAGGTTCTCCACTGGGACCCAGGAGATTCAGCAGGACTGTATCTGGTGGGACAAAAAAGAGAATTGAGATTTCTTGGGGGAGCCAGGGAGAGAAAGCAGGACATTGAAATTTTCCCTGTGAAATTAACTAGCATTTTTGCATTTCCTAATTTCTTAAGCACTTTAACGTATGTTATTGCGTATGGTCCTCATGATGGCCCTGTGAGTTATTACTCCTATTTGAGATATGAACAAAATAGATCCAGAGAGATTATAACTGACTTGTCCATGGTGGTGAGTGGGGAGGTTATGAAGTCTATGAAACCATTTGTTCGTTCGATAAGTATTTTCTGAGCACCTACTATGTACCACACATTGTTTTAGGTGCTAGGGATGCAGCAGTAAACAAAACAGACAAAACTCTTTGTCCTCATGGAGCTTACAAGGTAGAGAATCTATGATTTATTTCTTTTCAGTTACTCTCGGTCAGGTAATGGATATTGGTTTTGAACTTTGGCTGTGTCATAGAATCATCTGTCACACTTTGGAAAGACCTGATGCCTGGGCCCCACTTCAAGTCAATTAATCAGAATCTCTGGGAGTCAAGCCCAGCCATCAGTGTATGTGTTTGTGTGTGAGAGAGAAACCTGCTCTAGAGGGTTTTAGTGTGCAGTCAAGCTTGAGAAGCATCAGTGGAGAACAGTGGTTCTTAATCTTGGCTGCCCATTAGGATCACCTTGGGAACTTAAAAATATATATACCAGTGTCTGGGCTTCACCTCTGAGACGAATTAAATTAGAATTGCTGCTGTTGTGTCCAGACCTTTTTTTTTTATTTTTTTAGATTTTATTTTATTATTTACTTGACAGAGAGGGGGGGGGGGAGAGATCTATATAGAGAGATAGATATAGAGGGAGAGAGAGAGAGAGAGAGAGAGAAACAAGTGCACAGTAGGCAGAGGGAGAGAGAGAAGCAGGCTCTCTCCTGAGAAAGGAGCCCAATAAGGGACTTGATCCCAGGACTCCGGGATCATGACCGGAGCCAAAGGCAGACGCTTAACCAACTGAACCACCCAGGTGTCCCTGGACATTTGTGTTTTTAAATGTCGTCCCTTCAAAAAGTGCTACTGAGTTTAGCGTGTGGGGTTTGCATAAAGCACTTGGGACTAAAAACAACTTGGTCCCATGATCTCAGATAGTCTTCTCACCTCTCAAGCATATGGTTCATTAGGTTTTCATTCTTTCTATAAATATTTATTTAACACTTACTATGTGTAACCTTGACGAGTCCCTTCCCTCTCCTGAGTCCTGATTCTTTCCTCTGTGTCCCTGAGGCTTATTGCAGCTCAAATAGTCTATAATTCTACTAGGGAGGTTGGGCTGAGAATGCTAATGGCACAGAGGACTCACTCTTGGGACCCAGGTTAAATTATTGATTGTCTTGACCACACCGTATATTACCGCCAAGAGGTGGAAATTCATGAAAACCCAAAAATATGTGGGCAGGTCTTTTTTTCCGCGTTAAACAGTCTGTCTACAAGGAGCATATGGACTCTTCTTCCTTCGTCTCTCTCACCGTCTTGCTGACCACGGGGTGGGCAACACAGATGGGCATACAAGGGCAGGACTGGGCCGGGGTGGGGGGGGCAGGAACCCAGCAGGGTCAGACTGTGAAAGTCAACCAGAGGGGAAGAGGAAACAAAAATGTGTGCCTTGCAGATCACAAGCACCTGGGAGCAGCAGAAAGCGAGCTAGAGGAAGGCAGCCTGCCATTTGACCAGTTCTCTCTGCACCTATGATCGCTCTGCACTGGCAGAAGAAAGACGATAATGCTAGCTGTTGAGAGGCAGCATGGTTAGCGGAGTGGTTAAGTGCATGGACCCTGGGGCCACTCACCCTGGGTTTGAATCCTCACTTTGTCATTTGCTTTCCTTTATGACCCTGGACAAATAGCCTGACATCTCTTGGCATCAGTTTCCCTATCTGTAAGTTAGGGAGCTCCATAATAACACCTACTTCAGAGGTATGTCATAAAGATTCCAAGCTTGGCGCACAGTAATTTTTTAAAAATATTTTATTTATTCATTTGAGAGCAAGCAAGCGAGAGAGAGCATGAGCCAGAAGGAGAGGCAGAGGGAGAGGAAGAAGCAGGCTCCCCGCTGAGCAGGGAGCCTGACGTGGGGCTCCATCTCAGGACCTCAGGATCATGACCTGAGCCCAAGGCAGACGCTTATCCTACTGAACCACACAGGCGCCCCCACAGTAAATGTTTTTACACGAAAATTATGACTCATGGTTTTAAGTGTCCGGCACTCTACTTGTATTTGCTCCTGAACCTTTACACGAAGTGGGCACTATTTCCCAATTTCATAGATGAAGACATCAAGGTTCAGAGGTGTTGTCACTTGGAAGAAATAGCCTATTAGTAAGTCTCAGAGCCAGGATTTGACTCCAGGGGGATTGATTCCTTAGCGCCCACTCAACCACAGGACCGTTCTAATGACACCAGCCACTATCTATCTCCGCCTTGATGCCCACTGATAAAGGAACTGGGCTGGGCCCTGGGGGATGCTGAAAAGAATGAAAGCTGGGTCCTGCCTAAAAGAGTTCGCCCCTTAGTTAGGGACAGCACACATATGTATAGGAAGATCACAATAAAAGGTGCACCATGCCTGGTGCCACGGGAGTTCAGAGAGTAACCCATGACAGCTTTGTCCTGATGCCCGGCTTAGGGTGGTGTCCTTGACAGACACGGGGAGGCTCTTCTGGACAGAGGGAGCTATATGGGCAAAAGCAAGGAAGTAAAGCTGTGGGTGGCATTTGGAGATTTGGGGAAAGCACCTTTCCCCCTCTACCACGTTGCAGGAAATTGTTGGGAGGCCTCTCAAATCTGGTGCCAAGGGCAGGAGGTGCCTAGTGCTACTGAGTGTCTTTCTAGGGATGTTATGGAGGAAGATGCTGCAGAAGATAAACTCAGGCTGTCATAAGAACACCATCTAGTCCAAACCCTTCATAGCACAAGTGGGGAAACTGAGGCCCAGAGAGGTGAAAGGATTAGGCCCAGCAAGGCAGATTAAACTGGGCAGGCTTTGTCAAGCCAGTATTTCTGCCATGCAGTGATGCAGAAGAGAGCCTGGGCCATTTACTGGCAGTGTCATTCTGTAGCACCCAAGTGTACTATAGCACCCAGTAGTCTTCAGAACATGCTTCCAAGTTTTCTGCCTTATTTAACTCCCCATACTGTCAGAGATTAAGAGTTGAACATGAGGCTTGGCAGACACGCCACGGAGGCAACACAGGGCGAGTTGAAAGAAGATAGGGCAGGGACCTAAAGTGAAAGTGACCCCCTTGGGACATTGGAGTTCCTGGCCTTTTCCAGAATATTATTTTTAAATGCTTCAGATAAGGTAGACTTACAAAGGAAAACAATTGTACAGAAATACAGTTACCAAAATATTGTTTAAACAGTGATATGGTAATATACATGTTTCTTTGCTAACACCTTTTAAATTACAAGATCTAACAGCAATGCTAATGATTACCATAATTTTCAAAGAGTGTAAGTGAAATGCTGAGATTCCCTGCAACAATTGTCATATGATATGTAAATCTCTGTGATTTCTTTCTTTTTCTTTTTAAGATTTTATTTATTGGGATGCCTGGGTGGCTCAGCGGTTGAGCGTCTGCCTTTGGCTCAGGGCGTGATCCTGGGATTCGGGATCGAGTCCCACATTAGGCTCCTTGCAGGAAGTCTGCTTCTCTCTCTGCCTGTGTCTCTGTCTCTCTCTCTCTCTCTCTCTCTCTCTCTCCCTCATGAACAAATAAATAAAATCTTTAAAAATTTTTATTTGTTTGAGAGAGAGTGACTGAGAAAGAGAGAGTGAGCGAGCGTGAGCACAAGCAAAGGGAAGGGCAGGGGGAGAGGGAGAAGCAGATGCCCTGCTGAATGGGGAGCCTGATGTGGGGCTCCATCCCAGGACCCTGGGATCATGACCTGAACCGAAGGCAGACACTTAACCGACTGAGCCACCCAGGCACCCTGTAAATCTCTGTGATTTCTGTTATTGATAAAGTCACAAGTACTGCTAGCACTTTTGCAGCTTGTCACCTACACTCATCATTTCAATTAGAAGTTAATGGAAATAGGGGCACCTGGGTGACTGAGTTGGTTAAGCCTCTGCCTTTGGCTCAAGTCATGGTCCCAGGGTCCTGAGATCGAGCCCCATGTTGGGCTCCCTGTTCAGTGAAGAGTCTGCTTTTCCCTCTCCCTCTGCCTGCCGCTCCCCCTACTTGTACTCTCTCTGTCAAATAAATAAATACAATCTTTAAAAAAAGAAAAAGTTAATAGAAATAAAGAGGTAATTTTTTTCCATAGGCCTCCTGAGCTGTCTGCATGTAACTAACTCTTGGGGGTCTGTGGGCCCCAGGTGAAGAATCCCTGCCCTAAGGCAAAGCAGATGCTGGAGAACCAACCCAGTGTGGGATCTTAATTCTGCTCTAGGAACTGAAACTGCATTCAAGATCATGTGTGCCTGTGGACACATGAGCGGGTGGCTGTCATTAGTACTTCTATCCAAATAGTTCTGGCTCTCCTTCCAGGTACATGACAGAACTGTACCTCCTCACTCCCTTGCTGTTAGGTGTGGCCATGTAACTTGCTTGGGCCAGTGTAATATGTCACTCTCCTCCTCTAAAGCCTCTCGTGGCTCTTCGTTACGCTCGGGGTAGATTCCACATTCCTTATCATGATCTGCCAGGCTGTCTCTTCTGCCAAGCTCTCAGACGTTGGCTCTCACCACTTTCACTCAGGCCCACTGCACTGGCCTTATTTCTCTTCCTAATCCAAGTTGATTCATGCTTCAGGATCCTTCTGGTTGGAACACTCATCCCCCAAATCTTGGTATGAGCAGCTCATTCTTGATGTTTAGAATTCACTTTCCATGTTCACAGCTGTTTTAAAACGACAGCTTTCTTGAGATATAATTCACACACCATTCAACTGCCTGATTTATTTTTTAAAGATTTTATTTTTGTATGTATGTATGTATGTGTTTGTTTGTTTATTTATTTATTTATTTATTTATTTATTTATTTATTTATTTATTTCAGAGAGACCGAGAGCTCAAGTGCAAGAGAGAGAAAGCATGAGTGGCGGGGAGGGGCTAGGTGAGGAGCAGAGGGAGAAGCAGACTCCCTGCTGAGCAGGGAGCCTGATGATGCCAAGCTCGATCGCAGCACCCTGGGATCATGACCTGAGCTGAAGGCAGTCACTTAACCAACTGAGCCACCCAGGTGCCCCAATTCCCTGATTTGAAGCATACAATGAGCTGGGCTACCACCAGCATGATTGATTTTAGGAAATTTTCATTCCCCCTTAGCCGTTACCTCCCAATTCCTCATCCCCACCCCCAGCCTCTGGTAATCCCCAATCTACTTTTTGATTCTGTAAATGTGACTATGCTGGACATGTCGTGTAAATGGAATCTTACGATATGTGGCCTTTGGTGTCTTGCTTCTTTCACTTAGCATGAGATTTTCAAGGCTCATCCATATTTTAGCATATCTTAGTGCTCCATTCCATTGTATGGTTACACCACGGTTGGCTTATCCACTCATACAGGAAGGACATTTGGGTTGTTTCTATCTTTTGGCCATTATGAATAACGCTGCTATGAACACTCATGCTCAAAATTTTGCATCAACATGTGCTTTCATTTCTCTTGGGTATAAACCTAGGAATGGAATTTCTGGGTCATATGGTAACTATGTTTAGCCTTCCGAAGAACTGCCAGCCTCTCTTTTCACAGAGGATGCACCATTTTACATTCCCACCAGCAATATATGAGGCTACCAATTCTCTAAATTCTCACTATTTCCCTACATCCAGTTTCTCTATATCCTTGGCATTTTCCTTCTTCTTCTTCTTTTGTTTTTTTTATAGCCATCCTAGTGAGTGTAAAGTGATATCTAATTATAGTTTTGACTTGCATTTCCCAAATGACTAACGATGCTGAGCATTTTTTCATGTGCTTAGTAGCCGTTGTATATGTTTTTGAAGAAACGTCTATTCAAGTCTTTTGCCCATTTTTGAGTTGGATTGTTGGTTATTTTGCTGTGGAATTATCATTATTTAGGTATTCTTGATATGAATCCCTCCTTGTCAGACATGTGATTTGTAAATATTTTCTCCCATTCTCTGGGTTGCCCTTGCATCATCCTCTTGATAACGTCCCTTGGTGTACAAAAGTTTTTAATTTTGATGATTTCCAGTTTATCTTTTTTTTTTTTTTTGGTTGCTCGTCCTTTTGGTGTCATATGGGAAACCATTGTTTCTAATCCAAAGATACTGATTTATATTTACGTTACCTTCTAAGAGTTTTGTAGTCTAGCTCTTACATTTAGGTCTTTGATCCATTTTGAGTTGGTTTTCGTATATGGTGTGAGGTAATGATCTAATTTCATTCCTTTGCATGTGGATATCTCATGTTGTCTCAGCATCTTTTGTTGAAGAGATTGTTCTTTCCCCCATTGAATGGTATTAATACTGTCGTCAAATATCCATTGACCACAGGTGTGTGGGTTTGTTTCTGGACTCTCAATTCTATTTCACTGATCTATGTGTGTGTTCTTATGCCAGTACCACCCTTGTTTGATTACTATACCTTTGTAGTAAGTGTTGAAATTGAGAAGTGTTATTCCTCCAACTTTGTTTTTCTTTTCCAAGATTGTTTTGACTATTCTGGGTCCCTTGCATTTCCATATGAATTTTAAGATCAGTTTGTCCATTTCTGCAACACTGGCTTATTTTTGCCCAGCTTTTTACTATGTATCAAGGATATCCACATTCATTTATTCATTCAACAAATACTGATTAAACACGTACCATGTTCCAGGCACTGTGTCAGGTGCTTGGGGGCACCATGATGAGCAAAAATAGCCATGACCCTTGCTTTGAGAGAGCTAAGAATCTAGTGGGAGAGGCGGGCATTAATCAAATAATCACCCAAACAAATTTAAAATGAAGAACAGGAAGAGTTGACCTTAGTCTCAGGAGGTCAAAGAAATCTCTCCTGGAGAAACCAACAATTAGGAAGGCGCCTAGAGCTGGAGGGGGCTTGGGGAAAGTATTGCAGGCAAGGAGAACACGATGTGCAAAGGCTTTATGGCAGGAGGGAACATGGTGCGTTCAGTGAACTGCAAGGAGGCAAGTATGGTGAAGCACAAGGAAATAAGAGAGCCATGTAAGAATAACCAGTCCCATGGGGTCTTGTGGGCTGTGGACGAAGTCCTGAGATTTTATCCTAAGAACAACAGGAAGCTATCGAAGCAGAGAAGTAACATGATCTGATTTTGATTTCAAAATGTTCCCTCTGACTGCTGTGCAGAGAGTGGACTGGAGGGGGATGGGCAAGAGCAGAGCCAGTTAGGAGGATATTATGATAGTCTGAGAGAGAAATCATGGTTTTGATGAGAGTGGTGGTGGTGACCCTGGAGAGAAAGTGGACAGATTCACAGATACCAAAGGAATTGAGGGTTTGGAGACAGCCCTCAGTCAGGGAGGCGGCAGGGTTTGTGACTTCAGTGACAGTGTCAGAAGGGGTGGTCTTCACCAAGATAAAGAACACTGGAATGAGGGCAGCTTTGGGGAAGGGGTTAGTGTCATTGAGTTTGAGGTGCCTCACAGACGTCGTTGAGTTATTTGATCCTTGACAAATCATTTCTATGAAGAAGGTATAAAACTCTTATCTTCATCTGGCAGATGAGTAAACTGAGTACCCCAGAGGTAATCGTGGCTTGTCCAAGGCTGGGCAGTCAGTAAATGGCAAGGCCAGATCAGAACCCCGTTGTTCTAAGAACAACCGCATGCTTTCTTTTCTGTGACATTAGAGCTGACTCTCTGGAAAGGTCCATCATCCCGAGTAGTTTCAAATAATCAGAGGGAGTCAGTGCTAGGACTTCTCCCCCCCCCCCCCATACCAAGTGTTTCCCAAACCTCAAAGCCTATGCTCTCAGGGAAGGTTTAGCCTCCTTTCTCCAAACATTCATTTCCACCAAGCTCACTCCAGGAGTGTTTAGAGCTCCCAAGTGCCTGATTCCTTGACCCAGATTTGCTGTCTACATGGTCTCCTTTCCCAGTGAGGTCACCCAATCCTAAAGTCTTCCTGCTTCCCTGCTGTCATATACTTGTCTCAGAGGTGTCTCCTGTGGTTATAAACAAGGATCACCTGCTGGTGGTCAATGTATGGAAAGCTGAAATGCTGAGATATTGAGCCACGAGGTGGATGACAGAAAAATTAACAGCGATTAACAAGTCAAGGCGTACTCAAATTTTTTGTGTGTCAAGTAGAGGAGTGTGAGAAGGAATTGAGCAGGTGGCAGGAAATGGGATAGAATGAGAAACCAGGAGAAAGGAAAACAAATACATAAATTCAAGGAGTAGGAGGAAGAGAAAATAAAGTGGTTAAAGACATAGGTTAGGGAGGATACATCCTAGTTTTAAATCAGGGCTCTGACATTTACTAGCTGTGTGATCTTAGGCAAGTTACTGAATGTCTCTAAGTGGAGATAAAATAGTACTCACTTTATGGGGTTTGTGTAAGGATTATGGAGAGAGAGTGTGTGTGATGTTCTTGCCGCAGTGCCTGGCATGTGAAAAGCTCTAGATCACTGTCAGCTGTTCTGATTGTGCAAGCCCCCCTCATTTTTCCCACCTCTGCTTCCCCCAGCTACGCCCAGGCAGGTTCCCTATGGCCAGCTTGGTTCACCATACCAGCCACTGAGCCAACCCTGCCTGAAGCAGGGAATATCCCATCAGCCTCTGCAGACCCAGGAGCTGGAGAGCCTGTGACAGCAGCTGGGGTCCTGTATTGGTCCCTCGTTCTCCTTGCTGCCAATTTGATATGAGATTAGGTGTCTCTAAGAGCCACCCTTGCAGACCCATATGTTACCTCTAAGTTGTTTCCTCTTCCCTTCCTCTCCTTCCCCCTACCCTGCCTCCCCCACCCTATTGATTCGTATTCCCAAATTCTACACAGTCACCCTGCTTTTGTACTCCAGCCGCCCCCTTCCCTGTTGGGACTGAAGTCCTGTCCAGTCCTGGTCAAGGTACAGATTGCTTGACTGCTGAGCAGTCTGCCTGCTTGATTTATTTAATCAATGTGGTGCCCCTGCCCGAGGCATACAGAAGCAGGTCTGTTCATGGTACCCTCTGAGCACTATGCCTCACTCAGCCAGCTCCCTTCTCCTTCTAGCACAGTGGTTAAGGAAATCATTTGGGGCCCCAGATTTCTCTGGGAATCACCTGAGGCCATAATGCCCGCCTGAGAAATCCGCAGGAATTCAGTGTATCAGTCAGGATAGGCTAAGTTATGCTGCAGTAACAGTCTTGAATTCTCACTCACAGGAACTTTCCAAGGTGGATGTAGGGGAGACGGCTCTGTTCATCAGTCCCTCAGCAATCTGGGCTGGTGGGAGTTCCCTTTTGAACATGCTTCCATAACTGCTACAGCAGGAAAAGGGGCATATCATCTGACTTACATTTTCAAAAGAATCCCCCTCACTGCTGTGTAGAGAATGGCCTGTGGGGCAGCAAGGGCAGAAGCAGGGAGACCAATGATCAGGCTTGGGGCTTGGTCTGGGTTAGAAGTGATGGTGACTTAAAAAAGAAAAAAATTGATAGTGACTTGAACCCCACTGATGGCCATGAAAGAAGGGAGAAATGCAGGGATTGGGGATATAGTTTGGAGTGAAGCAGACAGGATTTTCTGATGGTTTGGATAACAAGAGTAAGGAGGATAAGGCAAGGATGACTGCTAGGTTTTTGGCTTGAACATATGGGTGGGGGGTGTCTGTTCTCAACTGACATTGAAACCGCAGAATCCTTGGAATTATCAAGACATATCTTGGTGACAACTGAAAGGAGCCTCAGCTTGGAGTCCTTAAGGGTGCCTCTCCAGCTGTTTTTTTTTTTATTATTTATTCATGAGAGACACAGAGAGAGGCAGAGACATAGGCAGAGCGACAAGTAGGCTCCCTGTGGGGAGCCCGATGTGGCACTCGATCCCAGGACCCTGGGATCACGACCTGAGCCAAAGGCAGACACTCAACCACGGAGCCACCCAGGTTCCCCTCTTCCAGCTGTTTTGTAAAGGTTTAAGTAGCAAGACCTTTTCTGTTTTTGTTTTTGTTTTTCAGGAGAGCTCTTTGATCATGGACACACAGGCCTGTACACCTGTATGCCCACATGTTCACAAACACACACACACACACACACACACACACACACACACACCACAAACCACTGTAGCAGTTCTTTCTAGACCGCACACAGCAGTAGTCCTGGGGGTCCTTCAAACTCTAAAGAGTTTGACCCGTCCCTGTCAGAATCTATGTTTCTGATAGGAATGGACTTGTTGCTAAATATTTTTAGGTGGAAAACAAGAGCTACACCCTTTCGGGGCCTCCCTCTGGGCAGCAGCTCCTTTGCTCCTGGGAGGAGGTCAGCAACAATGAGAGACCCAGGCTGTCCAGAGAGCCTTGTGCCTGTCAAAGTGGTTTCCAGCTTTGAGAAATGTGAAAACCATAGCAGCGGCACATTTATTAAGCTAAATGCACCCGATCCAGAGTCACAGTCTGTGGTTAAGTATAATTGCTAGCTAAATGCGTGGCCTGTTGCCAGGGTAGCTCGTTAGAGGGAGAGAGAGTGGTAAAAGACTGGAAATAAAATGAATGAGGCTTGGCCACTGACCAGTTGGTTCCAGGCAGAGTCGGTTCTAACCGAGCTAGGTTTCACAGTTCAGTGTTTTCAGGGCTTCAGGGTGGGATTTTGCATCAGTGGTGCAAACAGATACTAATGGGCTCGATTCAGACGCTGGTGGCCAAACTTCTCTGTAAAGGCCAGCAAGAACTTACTAAACTCAACAGCAAAGAAACAAACAATACAATCATGAAGTGGGCAAAAGACATGAACAGGAATTTCACCAAAGAAGACATACACATGGCCAACAAGCACATGAGAAAATGCTCTGCATCACTTGCCATCAGGGAAATGCAAATCAAAACCACAATGAGATACCACCTCACACCAGTGAGAATGGTGAAAATTAACAAGACAGGAAACAACAAATGTTGGAGAGGATGTGGAGAAAGGGGAACCCTCTTGCACCGTTGGGGGGAATGTGAACTGGTGCAGCCACTCTGGAAAACTGTGTGGAGGCTCCTCAAAGAGTTAAAAATAGAGCTACCCTATGACCCAGCAATTGCACCACTGGGGATTTACCCCAGAGATACAGATGCAGTGAAAAGCCGAGACACGTACACCTCAATGTTTATAGCAGCAATGTCCACAGTAGCCAAACTGTGGAAGGAGCCTCGGTGTCCACCGACAGATGAATGGATAAAGAAGATGTGATATATGTATACAATGGAATATTACTCAGCCATTAGAAAGGACGAATACTCACCATTTGCTTCGACATGGATGGAACTGGAGGGTATTATGCTAAATGAAGTAAGTCAATCGGAGAAGGACAATCATCACATGGTTTCACCCATATGGGGAATATAAAAAATAATTAAAGGGATCATAGGGGAAAGGAGAGAAAGTGAGTGGGAAAAATCAGAGAGGGTGACAGAACATAAGAGACTCCTAACTCTGGGGAACGAACAAGGGGTAGTGGGAGGGGTGGGGGGTGGGGGAGGGGGGAATGGGGTGACTGGGTGATGGGCACTGAGGTGGGCACTTGACAGGATAAGCACTGGGTGTTATACTATATGTTGGCAAATCGAACTCCATAAAAAAAAAAAAAATCCACACACACAAAAAAAAGGCCAGCAAGGCAGTCCCCTGGGCCTCACAGGCCAGACTGGGAAGTGCCTCTTTGCTAGGAAAAGCCTACGGGATTTGTGAGGGGCCAGAGGCTTCTCATAAGTAGGAACTAGGCTTCTATGGAGGGAAAGGAGTCTCCCCTCTGCCTGGGAAGGGGAAGCATGTGTGAGGTGCCTCTCTTCCTTCCCACCACAATTGTCTGTGTCCCTCCCCTCCTAGGGATTCTGAAAGCCAAGTGTCACTAGGAGCGTTTTTACAGAGATAAAAGGATCGTAGTTACATACAGCTTTTATGAGGTAAGCATCATTCCCCCCATATTACACAGGGGAAAAATGGAAAGAGAGGAAGCAGTCATTTATTTGCCTGAGGCCACACACCAACCAGGTGGCTGAGCTGGGTTTAGACTCCAGGCTCTCTGATTCTTGGCGCTTGATGACACGATGCTTCTTCCTGGGCATGTTGACAGGCAGGCTGTGCTCCCAAGGCCAGAGATGGGTGCAGGAGGCCTCCCTCCCTGCTCTCCACCTACCACCTGTCAGTCAGCCTGGGGCCTGGGTGACCTTCGGGGTTCTTTCCAGCCCTGCCGATCAACAGCTCTCCGAATCCCTGGAAACTTAGGCAGTGGATTGTCAGATGACCTCTAAGGGGCCCGCCAGCCCGGACAATTCATTCTATCGACCTGGAAGGGGCAAAGAGCCCAGCCGTTTTCAGCATGTGATGCATTGAACCTTAGGGAATCTCAGAGATGTTTCAGGGACTGCAGTGAGGAGTTCTGATCCTGTCTTATATTTTGGAGATCTACAGGTAACTTTGTTTGCCAAAAGGTGCAGCTTCTAAAAACAAGCAAATAAACAAAAATGAGCAAAATAAAACACCTCACAGCCCCTGAACCAGACGGTGAATGAGAGATAAGGTTGAACGAAGGCATCCGCTGGCAATGAGAGTGGTGATGGTGTGGTGGTGGTATGTGTGTGTGATGGCGGGGGCGGGGAGCAGGGTGGGGTGGGGTGGGGTGGGGTGGCATGGGGTGGGAAGTATGGACTGGAAAGAAAAAGAGGAAAACCAAAACAAGAGGGGAAAAATAAAATAAGATTAGCTTTTTAGTTCCAGCAAGTTGACATTTTGAGGAAAGGGGAAACTCTGAGAAATGACAGGGGCATCCTGGCTGGTGAGTGCCTGCTTTGTCCCAGAGTTCTGCTCACGAGGTCTCACTCACAGAGTGCTTGTACAACCCCTTTGGTTCTAAGCATTCCGCGTTCCTATTTTAAAGGTGAAAGTACTGAGGCTCAGAGAAAGAAAATGACTTATCCAAGGTCATGTAGCAAGTAAATTGTACTGCTCAGATTCAAATCCAGCTCTGTTTGGCCTCAAACCCACAGCCTCTCCCATTAGAATCACACTTCCTAGGAGAGGGTCGAGGAGTTACAGGTCAATGGGCACCAGGGGACCTGTAGCGCCTTCCTTTGGCGGCAGGGAGAGTAGGAGGATCTGTAGAGAAGCAGCAAGCAGAATTCACGTTCTTGGTGATTAAGGGACTCGAAAGAGGGGACGGTTGTGAGAAGTAGAGAACCAGGGGAAGAGAAACCACAGAGCTGGAGAGTCAGAGCTAGGCCAGGAAGGGTCTGGACGTGGGCCTGCACAGAAGGGTTTAGAACCCCTTAGGACCTGTGTCCTTGACTAGATCAATTTAGACTTGCATTATGCTGTGTAATTCAGAATTGCTGGTTGCATCCCAAGATCATCACACTTGTGACCAAGTATTTTACCCCGACTTATCAATTGAACAATATAACAAACATGCCTGAACCCACCACTTTCAAACCATGATCTACAACGTTGCCAGTAATTTACATTTACCAATGTGCTAAATATTTTTTGTGGGTCTGAGAAATAATTGTCTTTCTTATCAGTGCTGTGGCTATGGTTTCCCTTCCCTGATAACGACAAGCCCCAAAGGGAAGATCTAGCTTATGTACAGGTCAGGATCAGCTAGGTTATGCTGTGTAATGGGCAACCCAGAATCTTAGTAGCTCTTAACAACAAAGGTTCATCCCTTATTCTTGCTACATGTCTATATTGAGTAGCTGGGAGCTCTACTCCTTGTCTTTTTACCTCAAAACCCAGGTGGTCAGAGAAGCCATCATTCAAACTTTGCTGGTTACCCATGCCAAAGGGAAAGAGAACTCTGTGGGGCCTCCCACTGGCATTGAAACGTTTCAGCCTGGAAGTGACCTATTTGGCTTTTGTGCACCTATTTCCCAGCGAGGATCCCTTTCTCTTTGGAAGTTCCCATCTTGCTCTACCCATTTCCATATCTGTCTTTCACAGGCTCAAAGCCCAAGATGGCAGCTGACCATAGGGTCTGACTGGCATCTTACATGTGGGTTCACTTTGGCTTTTTCTCCTCCCAGGCATGATTTCTCAGATAATCAAGGAGCTGCTGCTACTTCCTCTGGAGTGGCACTTGAGTTGACAGTGGCGAGACTGGATTTTGTGCAGAGTGGTAAGGGGAGGAGAGATGGGCTGAGTGAGTCATTATTGTTATTTCCGTTGCATTCCCATTGATCTCATAAGACTATTAAAAGAGTCAGTAACTAAGACATAACTAGACTCTGGTTCTAAAAGCCAAGGGGTAACCGAAACTCATAATGCACAGAAGCAAGTCCAGGAAATGGAATGAAGAGGGAGCACCAGCTCCTGGCCATACTTCTGGAAAGTGAGGTCTAGCCTGATAGCCCAGGATACATGTCCTTGGTCTCAAGTCTCCGCATCATGAGGGCACTTCTGCAGACCACTGAGGATGCTCTGGAGAAAGGAGAGGAGAGTTTGGGCATGAATTTTACATACACAGCATTCACCAAACTGTGCCAGGATTAGGTGGGGTGCAGAGGTGGGCAAGACAGACAGTGTCACTGGCCTCACAGAATTTACAGTCTAGTGGGGGAAGAAAATGATTAAATAAATGGTAGAGGGCATGAGAAGTGCTCTGACAAGGATAAGTTCAGGGTAGTAAAGGAATAGCACCTGAGCTAGATGTGGGGGGTCAAGGGAGGCTTGGGAGTAGCCCCTCATCTAGGCAGAGAACTGAAGAATAAGTAGGTGTTAGGTAGGTGAGGGCGGGCAGGAAGGAGGAAAGTTGCGGAAAGTTAGGAGGTGGAGGGCGAGAAGGTCTGAGCCTAGAGAGGCAGGCAGAGACTAGATCATGAAGGACGCTGTGGATGCCATGTGGAGGGGCTTGGGCATTATCCTGAGGGCAGCAGGGAGCTCTGGAATGGTTGGCCATTTGGTTATGCTGTCACCATGGAAGCAGTGTGGAAGATGGCTTGGGATGGGTCCAGGTGAGAGGGGATAGTGACTGGTGAAGATAGCTAGAATGGGGCTGGAGAGAAATGGATGGATCTGAGGCACATTTAGAAGGCAGACAGATAACATGAATAGACATACGTGGACAGTACAGGAAAATCAGGAGTTGAGAACTTAGGTTTCTGGCCTGTACAACTGGATAGCAGTGATAGCAGTAGAGTGTGATGACAAAGAGCAGTGGCTCTGATGCCTGACTGCCTGGGTTTGAATCCCAGATCTGTCACTGACTGTCTGTGTGACCTTGGACAAGCTCCTTAACCTCTCTCTGTGGGCTTCTGTTCCCCTGCCTGTAGAACGAGGGTATTAATATCACGTGCCTTATAATGATTAAGTGAAGCAGTATATAAAGCACTTTGAACCACGTCTGGAGCATGAGAAGTGTTCAATAAATGTTAGCAATTATTATAGACAACAAGGAAGAGGAATAGACTTCATGGAAATGATGATGAGTTCAATTCTAGGCATGCCAACTTTAGGGTGTCTGTGGGACGCTCAGGTAGAAATTGGCTATATAAGTCTGTGGCTCAGGAGATATTTGGGCTAGAAATATGTATATGAGAGTCATAAGCTTATAGAGATAGTAATTGAAGCCTTGGGAGGTTTTTTCCGGGGGAGGGTAGAGGGAGAGAGAGAGAGAGAGAATACCAAGCGGACTCCCCACTGAGTGCGGAGCCTGATGGAGGGCTGGATCCCAGGACCCTGAGATCATGACCTGAGCTGAAGTCAAGAGTCAGATACTCAACCGACTGAGCGACCCAGGTGCCCCGAAACCCTGGGAGGTTTGGCAGGGAGAATTTGTAGAGAAGAAAAGGAGGCTACGAGCAAACCTCAGCTTTTGTCGGATGGGCAGAGGGAAAAAGAGCGCAATGAGGAGGCTGAGCAGCAGCCTGAGAGTCAGGAGACGAACCAGGGGAAGGGCACACCATCGCAGAGGCCAAGATGAGTGAATGTTTCACAATGGAGGCGGTGGCCAGTGGCAGCAATGCTTTGGAGAGGCTTATGTAAGAGGAGATCTGAGAAACGACAATGGCGCGTAGCTACAAGGAGATCGTTGGTGACAATAGTTTTCATGGAATGATACAGCAGGATGTCAGACTAGACTACATTGGGTTGAAGAGCGGGAGTGAGGAAATGGAGATAGCAAGTGCAGACAGCTCTTTCCAGAAGTTTGTCTGTGAAAGGGAAGTGAGAACAGATTACTGAGGGTTATGGGGAGAGAGAGGGCGTCCTTCAGTGCCAATGGAGATGAGGCCAGGCAAACAATGGAGGGTGGAAAATGGGAGGTACAGGGGTGAGGGGAGGCAATTGAGGCTTGAGGGGGCTGAAATGGAGAGGAGATGGAATGCAGGGTGCAGGTGAGGAGGTCTGCCTCAGGCAGGAATCATTACAGGGAAGGAGGAAAGTATGGATGTGGTGAGTGAGCTTGTAGATTTCCCTGTGGAATGTTCCCGCCTTGTGGCTTTTCTTTCTTTTTTTTTTTTTTTTTTTCTGTGAAATCAGGTGAGGGGAGGGACACCTAGGTGGCTCAGTGGTTGAGTGTCTGCTTTCAGCTCAGGGCGTGATGGGGGGGGTGGGTGGCCGTGGCGGCAATCGAGTCCTGCAACAGGAGCCTGCTTCTCCCTCTGGCTGTGTCTCTGACTCTCTCTGTGTGTCTCTCATGAATAAATAAATAAAAACTTAAGAAAAAGAAAAATAAATCAGGTGAGGGGGACGTGTGGTAAGGCTGAAAGTTTGTGGATGATAGTGGAGGCCGTGGTGCTCAGAGAGCCACTGGAGAGAATGGGAGAGAGAGCCCAACAGGGACTCAAGGAAAGGTTGCCCAGCCACACTGAAGGCCCAGTGGAGGTCGAGACTCTGCATTTATAGTGTTTTCCATCTGCAAGGTTAGGGTGTTTTCTCCAAGCAGTGCTTAGCAGTCCCGGGGGAGGAGTAGAAAGGGTAGATATTTGGATTGATTTAAAGGCTTACGAATTCACAAGGCGGACATGCTGAATCAGAAAGATGAGGATATTGGCAAGTGAGTAGTTAAAATGATTGCCCTGTAATTCCCCTGCTCTTCAATTCAGAAGCTCCCCCTCCCGCTTCCAGAAGTTCCCCCTTTTCTCTACTCTATGTCATAGCTTCTGCTTCACTCAAGGGTCTTATACCACCTCATGGCTTCTGCCTCGTGTGTGTGTGTGTGTGTGTGTGTGTGTGTGTGTGTGTGTGCTTCTGCCCCCCTTTATGGACCAAGGACTCTCTCGTGTCTCATGTTCAGCTTCCACAGGAGAGCCTATCTGAGTGATTCCATTATTCATTAGCTCCTATGTTTGGCAGCTAGCTCAGGCTGCTGGCCAACCTATGGGTTGACTCTGCCCTGAGTCAGGGACCTACATCTGGTCCATCCAGCTGTATCTAACATCAACATTCTTCAGAAGGTGCAGTGAGTAAGACAAGCAGAATGGGTGAGAATGGAGGCTCTGGAGCCAGACGCCTAGGCTCAAATCCAGGCTGTTCCACTTACCGTGTGACTTTGGGCAATTTGCTTCACCTCCCTGATACGTAGTTTCCTCATGTCTTAAAAAGAGTCAGTGAGGGACACCTGGGTGGCTCAGCGGTTGAGCGTCTGTCTTTGGCTCAGGACGTGATCCCGGGGTCCTGGGATGGAGTCTCACATCAGGCTCCCTGTGAGGAGCCTGCTTCTCCCTCTGCCTATGTCTCTACCTCTCTCTCTGTCTCTCATGAATAAATAAATAAAATCTTAAAAAAAAAGAAAAAGGATTCAGTGAGAGTACTTGTCCCAGAAGATCTTTGTGCGAATGAAATAAGATAATAAGTGAAAAGTACCTAGTACAGTACCCGGCACATAGTTATTTCCCTGTAAGGATTATGTGTTAGTAGTATTATTCCTGTTATGATCATTTTACTGTGAAGGCAGGCACTTAGGGCCTCATAGGCTTTTAGACACGACATCAGGGGGAGGCGGGATTTGAACCTCAACGCAATTTAACGGACAGTCTTTTCTTCACACCAGCTTTTTGCTATTTTCAGGTCTTCTGACCTTCCCTCAGGGAATGTTTGTCACCCTACGGTCTCTGAGGGCCCAGAGCTTTCAGACTAGTGAGTCTGCTGCAGGCTGAGGACTGAGCTGCCGCATCTGCTTATCCTTGGCTGGGAAGGAATCCTGGCAGCCTGACCTCTCTTGTGCAGTCGTTGGTTTCTATGAGTCATGCTTCTCTTATGCTAAGCCCAGCTTGGATTTGGAAGGGGGCTAGAGGAGTAGGGGTGGGGTGAGGGGAGGAAAGGGAGGAGGAAGACAGCAACTTAGCTTCTGTCTGAGTTTGTTGGTTAGCTCAAGTTATAGGACTCTTAGAGCCGGAGTGAGGGGATTTGAGGCCCCACTGTGACCAGGCTGCAATGAAGGGGACCCTTCATTGAATCTGTGAAGCCCAAGATATCCAGAGTATGAGCCACACCTCCCCAGGCACCTTGACAGTCAGGACATCCCCTCTCCATCTCTCTCTCCCCTAACCCAGATGGGTAAAGATTTATTTTCCCAGAAAAGAATGCAAATCACTGACCCAGGGGAAAGCAATAGATCCAAGAGGCCCATTGCCCAGAGATTAGGCTCCTAGAAATGCCCCACCCTCAAGAAATAGGTCCCAGATGGCTTTGTCTGAGCTGGTGTTTCCCCAAGGACTGGGGCGGGGGTGGGGGGACAGGCCACTGGTGGCACAAGAAGTAATTCCAAGTGGTATATGGCTCGATGTTTTTTTAACTTCATTAGTCACGAATTTCTTTTAACGTGTTTTAGAAAAGATCTAAGTAGCGCATGAACATTGGTGGCTTCAAGGGTATTATGGATTAGAACCATGCTGAAGCTTTTTTCTTTTTTCTTTTTAAGATTTTATTTATTTATTCATGAGAGACACAGAAAGAGAGGCAGAGACATAGGCAGGTTCCTCGCGGGGAGCCCGATGTGGGACTCGATCCCCGGACCCCAGGATCACGACCTGAGCCAAAGGCAGACAGACGCTCAACCACTGAGCCACCCAGGCGTCCCAGGAAACACCTGTCTTTTTTTTTTTTTTTTAAAACACCTGTCTTAAACAAATCCTGTTACCTTTTCTGCTGCCTCTTCTACCCTCCCCCGCCCCCTCTCCCAGATTTGGGGCTTCTGCTTTGGGAGTTGGCTAGTAGGCACATTAATCTGCCTGGTCAATTGTCTTCTCACCAGATCAAAGCCCAAAGCTTCATCTCCTTTTCTTGACTTCGTTGGTCTCTGTTGAGGGCTCTCGTTTCTCTCCCTCCCACCCCCACTCCCATTCCCCCTTCTTCCCCTCCTTCTCCCACCACCTCTCTCCCTCTCCCTCCCTCTCTCTCCTGGCTAGCTTTTGGAGATATTCCTGACTCGTTCTGTTCCCTTTTTCATGCTCAATCACTGCCCAAACCCCGTTCGTTCTTTCTTCATTGTACCTCTTATACTGTGTCTCTTTCAACTGTCATCACCAAGGTAGATGCCACAGCCTCAGACCACACCTCATTATCCAATTAGTCTTTCTCCAGCATAACTTTCACCATGACTTTCTCCTGGACTGGTTCTCCACTGAGCATCAGATCACGGCCAAAGTCCTGAAGGAGTGATTCCTAAGTCCTTGGAATGTGGCCTCAGCCTAAGATCTACCCATATCTCCCATTCCTTTCCTAGGACCCATCTAGGTCTTTACTGCTCCTCAGGTAGACCACGCTCACTTCGAACTCTAGCTCTTCCCTATAAACCTTGATCAAAATAATTTTCTCAGTCCTTCTCATTTGATCACTTACTTATATGTCATATTGTGCTCTTTGTGGGCTTTTGTGTATGTGTGTCTCCCTCAGTAGACTCAGCTTCTGAGGTAAAGGAGTGTGTTTTCCATTTCTTTTGTAACCCCATTGGTACTTAGCAAAGTGCTAGGTGCCTGGCAGATACAGTTGGGTATACTTTGAGCTGCAAGTGTCAGAAAACCCAACCTATTAGCAGCTTAAACACTTAGAAGTTAATTTTTTTCACAGAACAAAAAGTTTAGAGGCAAGTGTTTGCTTGCTCTACCATCCAGACTGAATTGGCTTTCACCCTCATACTGGTTGTCTCGTGGCCACAAGGTGACTGCTGCACCTCCAGGTATCACATCTGAATCCCAGCAGGAAGGAGGAAGAAGGACCTAAGGCCTCTCCCCAGGGAACTTTTGCCCTGTTATTTGAGAAGGGAGCGCTCTCCCAGGAGACTGACCCTTTCATCCCACCAGCCAGAATTGTGTCATGTGCTTACTCTTAGACCAATAGCTGGTTTAGACCAATTCTAATTCGAGCCCAGGACTGGGGCTGACAAAGATCCTCTCATATCAGGGAAAGGGTCTTTGCCAACTACCTGAACAAACTGAAGTTCTGTTAGCAATCAAGAAGCAGGGAGGGATAGCTATTAGGTAGGCAACTGGCCGTGTATACCAAAAAACTCAATAGAGACTGGTTTAGAGAACAAGTAGCCTGCTCTTTTTTTGTTTTGTTTTGTTTTGAACATCATTTTTAAAAAAGCTTTTATTTGAGAGATAGAGAGTGTGTGGGTGCATATGGTGCAGGGGGTAGGAGACGCAGACTCCCCGCTGAGCAGGGAGCCCGACATGGGGCTCGATTCCAGCACCCTGGGATCCTGACCTGAGCCAAAGGCAGATACCCAACTGACTGAGCCGCAGGCACCCCCAGCCTGCTCTGGTTTTGAGTCAGGTTCTGAGATGTGGAGGGTCTGAGACCAAGAGGTTTCCAGAAAAGGCCATCTTCCCTGTGCCCACACAACTGCACCCAAGTGTCCCCAGCTCTGGGTTGGAAGGTCAGACAGACTATATGGGCTCTCAGCTGTGCTTTCCTCAGATTAAAGGAAGAGTCTGAGCAGAGTGTGGTGCTGTCCCATTGAGTGACTGCTAGGTGAGGAGTTTCTCCTGATGGCTTTACTTCCAGGACTGAGTGAGGAGTAAATGGAGAGGCCTGCTTCACCATGGAAGAAATCATTCCTGTCTTCGGATCTTTGGTTTTCATGTATGTTTTCTGAAGTAGGTCTGAAACTGAATTTGCATCCAGAGAAAAAAAACCCAGAAGAGGAACCTTCCAAAGGCAAATTATACAGAGTGCTATTTATTACGGCAACAAAAAGAAACCACCCAAACAGCCAATTATTGGGATCTGGCTAAGCAGACTGTGAGTTTTTGTATATTTGGCTGTACTATGGTCACCAAGTTTGACAACTTCATGAATTCTGCTGGCACACACACGAAAATTATTTGTATGGAGTCATGTTAAGAGAAAAAGAGCAAAATAGTCATGGTTCTGAGCCTCTGCCTCCCCTTCACAGAATAGGGTATGCCAGTACCTGTCTCCAAGGTTGTGGGAACGGAACTTTGGGATAGACAAAGCCTTGGGCTTGCCCACTGCTGGGTGTGGGGGTGGGATGGTAGAGGAGAGTAGTGGCACAGGACAGTCCTGTGTGTGGGTAATTGGGCATAATCAATACAAAAAAACCCATATACAATAGGTCTGATATATTTGACCAAGGTGAAGCACCTAGCGCACTAGGATTCGCCAGCTTCTTCTACAGTGGCACTTATGTCCCGATGGAAATGTGGGCACCAGAAGCCCCCGAAGTCAATGATTGGGGGACGGGTGGCATACTTTCTCCGAGAAGGGGCACAGAGCAAAGGTTTGCACATTGACACATTGTTCACTCTGTCACAGCTACTCAACCGGATAGGCGATCACATTGGTCTGTGGCTCTCCTCGGGGAACTTTATTGCCAGGCTGGTTTGGCGTACAAGCTGGGTTTGCCGACACCCCGGCCCCATCCTCGCCCCCTGCCCGGCCTGCAGAGGACTTTCTTGGTTGTAGGGGTGATGGGTGTCTTCTCTGCCTTAAGGTTCTCTATTCAAGACGAGTAATCTCGGACCAAGCAACACGCTTTCCATCCTGCCAGGGATCCCGAAAATCCTAATGACCTTTCCTAGTGGCTGAATCATTCAATGCATCTTTCCTCCCTTGTAAGAGAGCAGTTACAGTGGGTACCTCAACCTTAGTATTGTCTTGAGGATGTACGATTAGTTTATACAGTGCTTACAAGAGGGCCAGCGATGACTCCACCTGGAAAGCAGGCTCCAGGCCAGGCCAGGGGAGGCGGGACCAGAGCAGCCGGGACCAGAGCAGCCGGGACCAGAGCAGCCGGGACCAACGCCTGGACTCGCTCACACCGAAACCCGAAACCCGTAGCCCCTCCAGGGTGAACCAACGGCCTTCGACCCTATTGGTCAGGGCCTCGATGGGCGGGCCAACAAGGGGCGCGCTGGTTGGCTGGGGACGGACCAATGAGGAGGCGGCAGCGCGGGCCTCAGAAGGGTGCGCCAACCGCGCGTTGTTTGAGTCCATCTCGTGCTGCGCCGCGACGACGCCACGTCGCCCTCCCCCGGCTGGGCACCGCGCCTGTGGCAACCGCCGGAGTCGCCAGGACGCCTCGCGCCTCCCTCCACGCGTCACACACCGCTCGCCTCCCGCCTCTCCCCTCTCGCCTGTCGCCGTTGGCGCCTGGACCAGGGTGATCGTCTCCGCGGAACCCCTGGCTGCCAGGCCTCACCAACATGAGCGCCCCCGACGAGGTGTCTGTCTGGCGAGCGGGTTTCGGCCCGGAGGGCGGGGAGCAGGCCAGCGGAGCCCCGCGGGGACCAGGACTAGGTCTGGATCCGGGGCCGCCTCAGAGCGGCGAGGGTGAGGGCGGGTTCCCAGACCCCGAGGGCTTCGAGTCCGAGCGGGAAGTGATGGAAGCGGGAGGGCCGGTGCTTTGGGGCCGCGAAGGCCGCCCCGGCACCCCGGCGGACGACAAGGGGGACGCCCTGGACTACGCGTCCCACCTTGCTGACGAGTCCGGGGCCGCCATCGTGCAGCAGCTGACCGACCCGGATGCCCTGGGCGTGCGGAGAAACCCATCCCCAGAGAGCTGCGCCGCTGAAGGGTCTGGCGTTTGGGCGGGCCTAGAGGCAGGGCCCGGTGGTCGAGGCGCGCTTGCCCTGAGCCGCGGAGAATCGCAGCCGCCTTCCGCTGTCCCGCTCCACCTCGGTGGGCCCGAGGGAGCCCGGCCCCGGGGGAACCCGAGAAGAGGTTCCAAGAGCAGGTCCACCGTCAGGGTGGATCGCCAGCGGCCCTCCGCCAAAGGCCCGGGCCGGCGGCCTTCCGACCCCGAGTCATCAGATGAGTTCGGTGAGATACAGCTGATGAGGGTGAGCTTTTACTCCAAAGAAAGAGGCCAAGCCAAGCCCAACAGCCCCGAGGATCCCGGGGACACACCCAGACAACCGAGTTTCCATGTCAGGGAGAATTTCCTTCAGGTGCCAGGTTCTTTCCTGTCCTCGGCTCCCCGAGGATTCACTTCGGTTGTGGAGAGGCAGGCCGTGGGAGAGGTGGACATCTCCTCCTCTAAGAAAATGCAAAGTGTGGTCTGGGGGAAGGGAGGGAACAGGCCCAGCTACCCGGTAGCCGCAGCCGCCCCGGCGGCCGCTGCTGCTGCTGGCAGCCTGCCCCCGGCCACCCCTAGGAAGAAGGTGGCCCAGGAGAAGAAATCCCTAGGGGGGGCCTCAAAAGTTACCCAAGGGAGAAGCTTTCCTCCCTGGGGGCAGAGAGTCTCGGCAGCTCCCCTGGAACCAGCCACCTTTCCCCCAATCTCTGGGGTTCCGCTGCTTGGGAGGAACAAGAGGTATTCCTTGGTTCCATCGGGAAGCAAACAGTCCAAGCACACCGGCCGCTCCCGGAAGAAATCTGGGCCCAGGACGACACGGGAGTCGGAGCCAGTGGTGGTGACAGGAGAAGGCAGTGACTCAAACAGAGACACAGTGCCCAAGGGCCAAGTGAGTAGGCCATGCTCCTCCTCTTCTGTGCACCCTTCCCCTTCCCCTTCCCCTCCTCCTCCCCTGCCTCGTACTTCTTTACCCACAAACCCTGTCCGTCCCTCAGGGGTTGCCATGGGTGCCCCTGGGTCATTGGGATCGTTCGGATGCCAGATCGGGTCGTGGGTCGTTTTCACGGGGGCAGACAGTAAACTAAGGTAGCACTCCGTGTGTACCCGTCACCGTTCTGGACCCTTGGCACGTTTCCTGCCTCCTCCCGTCAGAGAGGGGCTGGGATGGATGGGAGGGCTGGTAGCTGATTTGAAGCCAGGAACCCCTTCAAAGTCTGGAGCACAAACCTTCAGCCTTTAGACTCATCAGCTTCCTGCTTCCTGTTTTCTAGCTGGTCCCCAAACCTTGCTTGTGGGGAGCCTGGCCTTTGTCAGCCCGCTACTCCTTCTGCCTGGCTCAGCTCTGCCTCCTGGCCCGGGGCTGACTGAGGGAGAAATCACCAGCCACATCGGCCTCTCAATTCCCTTCCCTATTCCCTGTCTCACACCACCCGTACACGCACGTGTGCAGATGTGCACCTGTGCCCACCTACCCACGCTCACAGACACACGCACACGCACACCCCACGTCCCAAGTCAGATCAGTGAGAAATGTTTCCTTTAGCTTCCAACACACAGGCCAGGACCATGTTGTTCGGGCATGCATCGTGGAGAATGCAGCAGTGGCGACCTCAACACCAGAGCCCCCGAAGTTCCAGGAAGCTCCGCGCCCTCAGCCCTGAGCCAGGGAGACGTCATGCCCAGAGGGCGTGCACCCTCCAGTGAGTCCTGTGGGTTTCACAGGAGTCCAGGGGAGAGGAGATGAGGAGGGAAACTTCTGGCTCTGGCTCTGCTGGGGGCCTGTCAGCTTTGTTGCCTGCCTCCCCACCTAGCCAGGCAGCTTCTCCCAAAGGACCGGCCTTCAGCCACATCGTCCCCTGCGTGCGGTTTGTGCAGCAGGGGTGATTCGTGGCACTGCCCCCAAACAGCAGCTCAGGACATAGGCTTTGAGCAGAACAGAGCCGTTTTTCTGTTCAGTCCTGTTTGGCCACATTGCGCGTCCTGGGGGCTGCCTGTGGCTGCAGCTCTGGCAGAGTGCAACCCAGAGCCCCGGTCCCTGGGGACCACCTTCAAGGATGGGCCACCCCTAGGGGACAGGAGGGGCAGTCCCAGAGAGAAGGTTGGAGCTGCTGGCAGAGCAGAGGCCACTTGTTGCCAGCAGAGGGTGGTGCTGCCTCACGTTAGACCCCGCTTAGGCCCTCTCCACCTCACTGGGGGCCTTGGAAGCTGGATTTCATGTTCTCTCCCTCTCAGGTGACCAGGAGCCGCTTGACCACCTCCCAAGACCGGAAAGGCTGCAGCAACCACCTGGAACACAGGGCTGTCCTCGGGTACTGCTGCTTCTGGCTCCTAGAAACGCAAGCTCAAACTAGATGGTGGGATCCGTGTCCAGGCTAAACTGCCATGTGTGCCTCTTCCCCCTGTCCCCCCACCTCGCCTCCATTCTGCTCCCCACAGAGGGAAGGCGCCTCCTTTCCACTCAGGAGCCTGTGCCAGTCTGGTCACTGGGCCTGGGGATGTAGTGCCCGTGGGAGAAGGGGAGGGGCCGGAGAGAGAGGAAGCCAGAGGATGCTAATCATTGCTGTCTCTCTGCTGTCTGCTGGCCTAGTGTCTCGTGCTACAGAGAGAAATAGACGACCTGAAAGAGCAGCTTGGTATGAGGAGCCTCTGGCTGGGGCCCGGGTTGGGGCAGAGGCAGGCTGCAGGGAGGGCGGGGAGGGGGGTCGCGCGTCTCAGTGCAGCACCCCACCCGGGATGGGCTGTAGGTGCAGGCAGCCGCATGGGGCCCAACATCCCTGTGGGGAGGAGAACCGAGCAGGCCTGGCCCTGGAGCCCGCTGTGCATGTATAGTTAGCTAGGTGTGCGCACAGACAGGAAAATACGGCCTTGACTGCACACATGCTTTGCCAGGGAAAACGTGTCCCAGAGGTCTCCCCCTTTTAGGACGTTTAGGGATGCCTCGTTGATTTTCCCTTTAACTGCTCCTCTGTATGGCTGGCCCGGTGTGTGTTCGTGTGTGTGTGTGTGTGTGTGTGTGTGTGTTCGTTCGCCAGTTCTGAATGGTTCCGATGTGCCCCCAACAAAGCTTGAGAAACGCTGGCACATGTTGTTCCCTTAGAAAACACATCCATATTTAATTCAAGTGTCCAGGCTAAACTGCCATGTGTGCCATGTGAGTGAATCAGGCCCAGGGCTCTCTGGATAGTGGCTGGAGGGGGTTTCCAGTTGCGGGGCTGGGTGGTTCCCCACGGGGACGGAGGGACGGGCTTCTACATCCCCGTGTCTGGAGTGCCTGCTCACGCCTGTCTCTGTTTCAGCGGCCATGCAGTCCCTGACTGACAAGTTCCAGACCCTTTGAAGTGAGTGTTACACACACCATACCCCGTCCCCACAGTCGTAGCCGCTTAGGAGGGCCGTGGGCTGGCCCCGGCTCGATGCTCTTCCCTGACTCTGCTCTCTTTGACAGGTCGGGCCCAGCATCTCCGCATCTCCATCTCCGTACAAGAGGATCAGCTGGTACTTCTGGAGCCAGGAAGTTGTGGCCAAGCTGGTTCCCTCCTGTTCCACCTCAGCCAGGGCTTCCTCTCCCTGTTCTTGTGCTCCCTCCCCACCCCAGTTCACAGCAGTTTCAAATTAAAGTACCTCTCAGGTCTGTGGTCTGCCTTCTCTGTTGGTGGTGGTGGAGGGGGAGGAGGCAGGGCAGGGAGCAGCTCCATTTCCCAGCCTTTTCCAGAACAGGACCTCTGGTATCCTGTGGTAGGCCTTCTTGTGGGGAGCTTGGGCCTGCCTCTGCTAGGAGCCCTGCGGTCACGTCCCCCTCGTGCCCCACGTCTGGGTTCTGCGTGGGCTCTGCCTGGCCACTTGAGCATATGCGGTGCCCCTTCCCCACCCCCCGTGGGCCCCCTTCAGGTTCTCCCCTAATCTCCCCCTCTTTTGGGGTCTCTGGGTGCCCATTCACCACCCCTTCCGCCTTCAGCAGGAACCGGGGACCCCTTCCAGAGCTCCTGTCCCTCTTCCCTTCCCTCCTTGGGATCACTGTCCTGCTTCTCCTGGCCAGCCTGCTCTGCTGTCTGAGCGTCCTTCATCACTCCCGTGGCTTTCTGTCGTCGCTGGCCCTCCCTGGCCCTGTGCTTCCACGGGTGTTAAAGAGCACAGCTGAGCTCATCCTCCCACCCCCTCCGCGGGCCCAGTCCCCTCTGCGCAGTCCTTCCCTCTCTCAGTGCCACCACGCACAAGGACAACTGGCCCAGGAACTGGCACATCCTCCTCTTTAGCCTTGGGTTTCCAGTCCCATCAGTTCTCCCTCCTTGGGTTCAGTAGGGGGGCGGAGGCAGGAGTCACAACCCAGTGGAGTGCAGAGCTACAGGGCAGGTGCAGGGGACTGAGGAGAGGAGCACAGCTTAGTCTCTGGGCTGGAGGTGGGGGCAGTGAGGCTGGTGGTGGCTCTTGGCCAACCTGGGGCAACCTGGCCGCCAGCACCTGGAAATGGATGGTCTAGCTGTCGCAGTTCTCACGTCCCTCCTGTCCCAAGCTGGCTCACCGACCCCCTCCGACCTGTACTCTTGATTGGAAAGTGGCCGTCCGTTTCTATGGCAAGTGTGCGTGACGGGTCTCCAGGTGCCTGTGTGGTCCCCTCGCAGTGCTGTTCGACCACCACCGTGACACAGGGCTTCCTGGAAGTGCTGTTTCCGTGCTCAGGCTCCCTGACCGCCACTTCAGGTCACACAAGATTTAGTCTGGACTCCCTGTTCCACTTCCCCCTTGCTGAAGGGTGGCGATGGCCTCCTTCCTTCAGCCAGGACCCAGGGCTCTGCTGGCCTGAGACTCAGAGGGACAGATCTGGGTCTGAGTGGCTAGAGGGTAGCTTCCCGAGAGACCGGGTATTTCATGCACCGCAGGGAGGGGGGCGGGGTCGGTGGTCCACAGAACAGACAAGGCTGGTGTGTGCGTCTGGACGTGTGTGGGAATGCAGTTGATCGGGGATGATCTCCCTTGAGATCTCGCCTTGAGAAAGGCGATTCAGGGAGTAAAGGGAGTGGAGCCTGTGGTCAGGAACCCGTGAGGGATTGAATGAGCAGAAGCAAGGGGGCGGATTCACTTTTCAGGGGCTGCTGTTACTTTCCTAACCCTGGAGGGGAATGACGTGGAAGTCCCCAGACGTGGAATGACGCCAGGACAGGGTGCCGGGACCCTCCAAAGGCCGGGAGCCCCCAGAGGAGTCTGTGGATCCTACTCTGTGATCCTATGCCGTCTGAGTCCTCCCGTGTGTGTTGAAGGGAGGAGAATGGGAGGGAAGGCTAGCTCGGAGTGGCTGGGACAGGCGGCATCTTAGCAGCAGGGAGCTCGCCTGGGACATTGCTCTGCCAGGAGCTGAGGGGGACAGGGGCAGGATGGGCGCAGTGAGGCTGGGAAGTCGAGAGTGGCTTCCCCACGGAAAATGGGGCCGACTTGGCTCCCCACTATTCTCAGCCTGCCTGCCTTCGAGGCCCTGGGCCATGAACTCGGGGCCAGACCCTCTCCCATGGGGGTGGGACAAGCGCAGACCTTGGCCTGGAGAAGAACATTCATGGGACTTAATCCTTCCACTCCAAGCCCCTCACTTGAGAAGGTGGACGTTGCTTAGGGCACGTCCAGCCTGGACCCAGAGGCTGTGGTTATTTCCTGGCGGGGTAACACGGTGCGCTGTCAACTGAGTGAATGCTTTTGGCACACACCTTCCCGCTGGGGTGTCCGTGGGTGGACTCGAGGCCAAGCGGTGACCGGGGAGAAGCCCAGCACCCGCACCGCCCAGGAGGCCCAGAGCCGTGGTGGCCACCGTGAGGAAGGGGAGAAGGGGACGTGGCAGGGCATGGGCACAATCCTCGCTGACTGGTTTGGCCAGCCTCCCTTCCCTCCTCTGAGCTCACGATCTCTGTTCCATATTCAGACTCAGTACCACACAGTCATGTTGTTGTAAACCCATACATCACAGGCTGTGGCTCGGCACCTTCCTGCCCCAGGAGAAGTAAGTGGCAGATGGTGAGGCAGAGATGAAGGGAATACTTGTCCCCAGGGGAGACGAGGAGGTGGGACCCCTGCCCTACGGCACTGTGCCCCTTTTGCCTTCCCCCTCACGCCCCCTCTCCAGCCAGGGAGGCAGTGGTGGCTGGCCTGGAGAGCTCTAGGCTCCGGCCTGCCTCGTTCTGCTGCCTTCCCAGCTGCTGGGCCGATGCCTCCCTCTCCACCACCCCCAGCACCAGCACCAGTGCCAGCGCGGCCACCAGCAAGCCTTTCTTTGCAGATGCTTGGAGGGGCGGGGCTGGGCACACCCCAGGAGTGCAGGAGGTGGTGAGCACTGGAGACGGAGCTGGGCGTGGTGGGCAGAGGAATGGTCCCTGAAGATGCCCACGTCCCAATTCCTGGAATCGGCTCATAGGTTGTGAGCTTGCGGGGCGGCGGCAATGGTGGTGAAGGCTGCAGATGTCATTATGGTTGCTACCCGGCTGACCTTAGTTGGGGAGATTCTGGCCTGTGTTTGCTCTGTGTGGCTGGCCCGCATGCTGGAGGTGCCAGTGATCCATGTGAGCTGTTACCTGCATGATCCTTGGGTGCACCATTTGCATGACTAGAGGGTGTTCACTGCCCCTGTGTTCCTGCCGGGGTGTATTCCTGGGAACTACCACTCCGATTTAGAGAAAGTTGACAGTAATATAATCTCTTCTTTTGCCCCATGCCGGTCTCTTCTCCTCCCTAGTTCTCTCGAGGTTCTCTCATTGTGATCCTCAAATTCGAAAAGTAATTGGTAAGACACAGTATCCATTCATAATGTACTTTTCACAATTTTTTAAAAGTTCAAAATTACTGAGGGGCAGCCTGGGTGGCTCAGAGGCTTAGCGCCGCCTTGAGCCCAGGGCCTGATCCTGGAGACCCGGGATCGAGTCCCACATCGGGCTCCCTGTGTGGAGCCTGCTTCTTCCTCTGCCTGTGTCTCTGCCTCTCTCTCTCTCTCTCTCTCTCTCTCTCTCTCTCTCTGTGTGTGTGTGTGTGTGTGTGTCTCATGAATAAATAAATAATTATTTTTAAAGTTCAAAATTATTGAGACAGAATTTACAGCAAGGTCTGAAGTCCTTAAGTACTCATAATGTTAGGGACCTATCACCACAATCAAACTACAAAAAACCTTCATCACCCACCAAAACCCATCATGCTCTGGTAGTTCAAACCCTTCTCTCAACCCCAGGACATGGGAAACTGCCAATCAGTTCTCTGTCCTTAAGGTTTGGACTTTGTGAGAATATCAAAGAAAGGGAATCCTGTGGCTCTAAGGGTTAAGCGCCCAACTATTGTTTTCGGGTCAGGTCATGACCTCATGGGTGGTGGGATCTACACCTGGGATGGGCTCCTCACTCATTGGGGAGTGGGCTTGTAGATTCTTTCCCTCTAGCCTGCTCATGTGCCCCCACTCACTCTATGATCTCCTATATGTGCGATTTTCCTTTCCCAACTTGTCATTGACAGGGTTTAGTATCCAGTTATTGTATCCTCACACAGTGTGTTGGGGAATGTCCTTTCTCCGGTATTTCTATGAACTTGTATAATGTGGAAAATGTTTTTGGGTAAGGTGTTTGTCTGAAGTCAGTGGAGAAGTCTGGATTTTTTTTCTGAAAACTTTTTTGACTAGTGATATATTTCTTTATGGTTATAAAACAATTCAGATTGCCTATTACCTCATTAAAAAAAAAAAGATTTTGTTTATTTATTCATGAGAGACATACAGAGAGAGGCAGAGACATAGGCAGAAGGAGAAGCTGGCTCCCCGCAGGGGTCCCAATGCAGGACTTGCTTCCAGGACCCCAGGGTTGAGCCAAAGGCAGGTGCCTAACCACTGAGAACCCCAGGTACCCCTTGTCTATTCCTTCTTTTGTGATTTTTGACAAGATATTTTTTTCTAAAAATTGGTCACCTTTTTCTGAGTTTTCAAACTGATAGGCATAAAATGGCATATAAAATATCTTCTTTTTCCTCAAATTTAATTTTGAAAATGTCTCTCCTACAGATAATTGCAAGAAAATTACAAGAAATACTCATATATCCTTCACCTGGATTCACCCGTTATTTTTTGTCACATATGTCATTTTCTGTCCCTCCCCTGTGTGTATGAGTTTTATTTTTTAAATTTTATTTATTTATTCATGAGAGACACAGAGAGAGATAGAGGCAGAGACACAGGCAGAGGGAGAAACAGGCTCCATGCAGAGAGCCTGACGTGGGACTCGATCCCAGGTCTCCAGGACCCTAGGCTAAACCGCTGAGCCACCGGGGCTGCCCTGTGTATGAGTTTTAAATGTTTCATTGAATCATTGGAGTTACTTGAAGAAAATACTTCAGCATATATTTTTTAAGAAAAATAATAGTCTGCTACAAAGTCTTTTTATTTTTTAAAAAAAAATTGTATTTATTTATTCATGAGAGACACAGAGAGAGAGGCAGACAGAGAAGCCAGGCTCCCCGTGGGGAGCCTGATACAGGACTCAATCCCAGGACCCTGGAATCATACATACCCTAAGCCAAAGGCAGACGCTCAACCACTGAGCCACCCAGCTGCCTCCTGCTGCAAAATCTTAATGATTTCAGAGTGATCACACTCTGAAAATTTAACTTTGAGACAAGACAGTACGTAGTAAAGATCCTCACTCAAAATTTCCCATGGTCCCAAAATTATTCTTTGTACCTGATTCCTAAAACAAAAACAAAAGCAGAAACCCTCATCTTTCCTATTTAAAATCATACATTGCATTGCAGTTGACAAGTCTTTTTAGTGTCATTTAAACTAACATATGTTCTCAGACTTTTTTTGTTGGTCTTGCATGACATTGCCTTTTGAAGATTGAGTCCAGGTGTTCAGAAAACTTCTCAGGTTGGATTTGTCTGATTGCTTTCTCCTGTTTAGTTTCAGGCTAAACATGTTGGGCAGGAATACCACAGAGGTAATGTTCTGTCCTTCTCTGTGCATGACATCAGGATACGCTTGAGGTCAGTTGTCCCACAAGCTGATGTTAATTTTGATCATTTGGTTTTGTGATCATTTCTACCCTCTCTTTTCCGATGTTGGTGTTTTGCTCCCTATTTCCTTGACCAATCTCTCTAGAGTTTCACCAATTTTATTATTTTTCCAAAGAGCCAGCTCCTGCCTTTGTGATCCTGTCTGCTGTATACCTTTTTCCTCTTTCACTAATTCTGTTTACCTTTATTTCTTCCTTCATCTTTTCTTGAGCTTAAATTACCGGGGTTTTTTTTCTGACTATCCTCATTAACTTTTAACTGTCCTCTTTTAAATATATGCATTAAATGTACTCCTTTAATGGCATCAGAGAAAGGTTTATGAGTAGTGTTTTTATTATCATTTTGTTAGAAATAGGGGAGCAACACAAATTTCTACTTTTGTGGGCAAAATCAGTGATTTGTGGCACATTTATATGAGGGAATACTTTTTCTTTCTTTTTCAAAGATTTTATTTATTTGACAGAGAGTGAGCACAAGCAGAGGGAACGACAGGCAGAGGGAGAGGGAGAAGCAGACTCCTCACTGAGCAGGGAACCCAACGCAGAGCTCAATCCCAGGACCCCAGGATCATGACCAGAGCTGAAGGCAGACACTTGACCTACTGAGCCACCCAGGTGCCACCAGGAAATACTTTTTCATCAGCAAAAATGCACAAAGTACCACTACACAAAATAATAAGAATGAATCTTACAAATATAAGAATGAATAAAAGAAGCAAGAAGCAATACTGATATATTTATTTTTTTAAGATTTTATTTATTTATTCATGAGAGACACACAGAGAGAGGCAGAGACATAGGCAGAGTGAGAAGCAGGCTCCTCTCAGGGAGCCTGATGTAGGACTCGATCCCCGGACCCAGGGTCATGCCCTGAGCCCAAGGCAGATGCTCAACCACTGAGCCACACAGGCGTCCCCAATACTGATATACTTAATGATCCCACTTATACAACTGTAAATAACAGGCAGCACTAATGTATCATTTAAAGATGCCTATAAGGGGGCACTGGGTGGCTCAGTTGGTTAAGCGTCCAACTCTTAATTTCTGCTCAGGACATGATCTCAGGGTTGTAAGATTGAGCCCCGCTTTGGGCTCCACACTGGGCGTGGAGCCTTCTCAAGATTCTCTCTCTCCCTCCGTCCCTCTCCACCCCCCCCAATAATAAAACAAAAAAAAAAAGATGAATGTATAGTGTTATAAAACCATGAGGAAAAGTGAGGCAAGGGTGGTCACAGATGTAGGGTTGTGGATTTCCTCTTTGGAGGAGGAATAGGGCTGAGACTAGACAGGGAAGCCTCAGGAGCTTTGGAGGATATTGACAGTGTTCTCTTCTGGGGCCCCGGGGAGTTTACCATTAACTTGATAATCATTCATTAAAATATGCATACAATTGTGACATCTTCTCTATCTATGTTACCTGTCACCATAAATGGGGAAAAAATAACACTAAGGGAAATAACATAGCAATATAAACATATTGTAATCACATTATAACCAAAAGTAAAACTAAAATGATTTCCTTTATTTACAACAGACCTCATTAAGATTAGTAATCTCATGTCATTTATATTAATATTCTCATACTCAACATGTCATAGATTTTACTAAAAATGATGGAGACAATGAGCCATCTCATTTTTTTACAAATCTTCCATATTTGAGTGGTGTATTTTCATTCAGAATGTAATTATGAATTTGTGCTGAATCCCCACAAAGGTGTTGCACTATGGTTACAGTTCTTCAGAGATTTCTACCTTCCCCATCTACTTCCTCTCAGAGGTGGAGGGCAGAGAACCTGAGAAAAAGGAAGGCCAAAAATCCAAGACAAAGGGCCTGTGTTGTAATACATGTATTTGTCCAGCCGAGGGCAGTGCCGTTCAAAGCTGTTTGTTGGATAGCAAGGGGTGGATGCCTCACATTTGGAGTTCCTCTTGTTCTTTGTAAAGAGCCGATTAGCCACTGGACCACCGGGACTGAAGGGATTATTTGTGCCAATAAAGGTGGTGGTGGTGGTGGTGGTGGTGGTGGTGGTGGCAGCGGTGGCGGTTTTGATGCACAGCATCTCCCTTGCCTGTTTGGCACTTACCTCTTTACACCAACCTTCACCCCTACTCCCCCATCAGTAACTCTTCCTCTTTCTTCTCCCTAGACAGAAACTGAGACCACTGTTGTGTTAAAGTAGGCATGGGGCACTGACCAGGCAGAGAAACAGCAGGTGGCTCTGTGTGGCCCTGAAAAGTTAGACCTCACTCCACAAGTTTCCCCTGCTTTTGTTTCTAGTCTTGTGTTCCCTCAAAGTGGCCCAAGTTTAGTCTCCACGTGGCTTTGTGGCATTGATAGGGTCAGTAGGAAGAATTGTCATGGTTATTTATTTCACTAACTGATGAAACAAAATGATTCTCTGCACCCACCGCCTCTGCCTAAAGATAAATAGCACTTCCTATTATAAATAATCCATTCTCTGACACTGCTCCATTATTTAAAAATCCAGCTATCGGGGCCACCTGGGTGGCTCAGTGGTTGAGCGTCTGCCTTCAGCTCAGGCGGTAATCCCGGGGTCCTGGGATCGAGTCCCTCATCGGGCTCCCCACAGGGAGCCTGCTTCTCCCTCTGCCTATGTCTCTGCCTCTCTGTGTGTCTCTCACAAATAAATAATTTTTTAATTTAAACATTTTTCAAAAATTAAAAAAAATAAAAAATAAAAGTCCAGCTACCATAATTCACCTCTCTTAAGGATGGGCTTGAGGCAAAAATAAAGGAAAGATTTTTGTCAAAACTTTGCCTTAAATGACTAAGTATTTATAGTCTTTTCAGATTCTTCTTAGGGATTTTTCATCTCCTTTTTTTTTTAAGATTCTATTAATTTTTTTATTTGAGAGAGAGAATGGGCATGGGTGAGAGTGGGGGAGGAGCAGAGAGAGAGAGAGAGAGAGAGAGAGAGAGAGAATCAGACTTCCCACTGAGCAAGGAGGCTGATGCGGGCTCCATCTCACAACTGAGCCACCCAGGTGCCCTGATTTTTCATCTCTTTAAACAGCATTTTCTTTTTTTCTTTTTAAAAAATTATTTATTTACTGGGGGGCGGGGATAGGAGCAGAGGGAGAGTCTTAATCAGACTCTCCACTGAGCGTGGAGCCCAACATGGGGCTTCGTCTCCCAACCCTGAGATTACAACCTGAGTCAAAATCAAGAGTTGGATGCCTGACTGCGGCACACAGGCACTCCCTCAAACGATATTTTCTTTATAGCTAATTCTACCATACCATTAGAAGACATTTTAGGGAAAAAATTATTTTGCCCATAATTTCAGGACCCAGGTGCCTCAACTTGTTTTTCCCCATGCTTCCTGCCCCAGGATCATAGAATTACAGAATATGAGAGCTAGAAGAACTTTTGGAGAAATCAAATAGCCCAACTCCTAGGCAGTGTACAAGTGAGGAATCAGAGCTAGAGGGAAAATGCCATGTCAAGGCCACCAAATAGTTCAAGGTTTGGCCTCTTCAGTCTCCACTTTGTCCTGTCAGAACAAGACAGAAGCCCCTCTGTCTCCTCATCCTCAGGTCTCTTATGGACAGATATTGAAGTTGGTGCAGCTTCTTCACAACCTCCCGACGAGTTTGAGGTACTGAAATCCGTCCCACCTGCTGTCCGTTCCTGCTAGAGCCTTGTTAACTCACGTGAGTATCCCAGGTGAAGAATCAGCTGCACCCTCCACCCTGTCCAGAGGACCTGTGATCTAACAGGCTTAAAAGAAGGCAGAGTAAACTTGGGCAAGCACTAGAGGAGGAATTGTGAGACCTGACTTTCTCCTAATCTATGGAGAATCACCTCCTTTTTCTGACCCACTGTTTCTTCATCTGTGAAAAGAGGAAGTTGGCCTGGAACAGCAGTTCTCAGCCTGGGATCTGTGAACTCCCTGCAATTGTGTGCAACGCTGGGGGAAGCGATGTATGCAGGCTCTGCGGGAGGGTGTACAGGGCTTTCATCATATTCCCAAAGGGGTCTTGTTATGGATTGAATTGTGTTGTCTCACAAATTCCTGTGTAGAAGCCTTAACCCTCATTGTGACTGTATTTGGAGATAGGGCCTCTGGAAAGTTAAATGAAGTCATAAGAGTGGGGCCCCCATCTGATGGGACTGGCATCCTTGTAAGAAGGGAAAGGGATACCAGAGATCTATATATACATGCATGCAGAGAAAATGCTATGTGATGACACAAGCAAGCAGGTGGCCATCTGCAAACCAAGAAGGATCCTTTCACCAGGAATTGAATTTGCAAAAAAAAAAAAAAAAAAAGGAATTGAATTTGCTGACACTTTGATCTTGAACTTTAAGTATCTGGAACTATGAGAAAAATAAATTATTTAAGTGACCTAGCCTGTGGTATTTTGTTTTGGTGGCTTGACTAGACTAATACAGGTCTCATAACCCAAAAAAGATCCAGAGCCAATAGATCCAGTGGTCCCCAGAAACCCATCCTGGACATTCATGTTTTACTGTGACATGATTCTAGGTATTTTGCAGGCTTCTTGAGTTTTTAACCTTTCATACACATATTTTACATAATTGTGATACAGTGTATATACAAATTTGTTTTCCTTTTATGTGCTCAGAACTGTGCAGCATATTTATTATAACATACTTCAGTTTCTAATAGTTACATGGCACAGGTTTAGATCTATATAAACCTATAAACCAGAGTTTAAATCCTGATTCCACCACCATTAGCTGTTTGATCTTTGACAAGTTATCACACATTTGTGCCTGCCCTTAAAATGGGGATAAGGTTAGAATCTACCTCATATGGCTGTTATGAGAATCAGATGAAATAATGTATGTAGAGGACTTGGCACAGGGTTATGTTTGAACAGATATTAGTAGCTCTTATTGTTGTCATTGTTGAACATTTAAGTTTTTAAGTTGTTATCAGTCTGTTTTGCTCTTATAAATGACACTGCTGTGGACAAACTTCCTTGTACACAGAGAACTTTTTTCTAAGATTTTATTTATTTGACAGAGAGAGGGTACAAGCAGGGGGAGGAGCAGAGGGAGAGGGAGAGGGAGAAGCAAGCTCCCCCCTGAACAGGGCTCGATCCCAGGACCCCAGGATTATGACCTGAGCCGAAGGCAGATGCCTAATCGACTGAGCCATCCAGGTGCCCCTTGAGAATTGTTTTCTTTTATTTTTTAAAAAAATTTATTTAAAAAAATTTTATTTATTCATGAGAGACACAGAAAGAGAGGCAGAGACACAGTCAGAGGGAGGAGAAACAGGCTCCATGCAAGAAGCCTGACACAGGACCCAATCCTGGGATTCCGGGCCCAGGCCCTGAGCCAAAGGCAGATGCCCAACCACTCAGCCACCCAGGCATCTCAAGAATTGTTTTCTTTTAAACGATTTTCTCAGGCTAAATTCCTGAGAGTGGTGTAGCTAGATCAATAGTCTATTTTTTTCTTATTTATAATTTTTTTTATTTATAATTTTTGTTTTGGTGTTGATCTCTTGTGAATGCATAACAAAGCAAAATCATTTATTTCTAGAAGAGCCTTATATTTAGTGTAGAACTCTTATAAATCCCTCTTCAGCTCATAGTTGCCTGTGTGCTGATTTTTGTACCCAATGGGATTCTTTGATGGGACAGCATTTAAACAGAATGCTTCATTCTTGAGTCCAGGATTTCCTTCCAAGCTATTGAGTGAGACCCCCATTTGTACGGTTTCAACGGTGATGCTTTCTCAATCTTATAAGTGTGTGTCATGTACATACAATGACAGCCACATCACAAAACTTCCAGATGGCCAAAAGCCATCACTGACCTGTCAAAACTATGGTAATTTCAGAAACGTAAAAATGTGGAACAAATGCATGTCTTTGACTCATGAAATACACTTACTAACCACTACTGTGAATGCTACCTCTTCAGATAGAATTTTCTTAAACTACATTCCCCAACATCCCTTGCAGGCCTGCGATATAGTTTTTACTAATAAGTTCACCCATGGAAGGCTTTGATTCGAAATTGACGGGGGGGCGGGGGGGAGACCACAGCTGGGCAGAGGTCATCGGTTTTGCAGACATGGATGACAGCAGGAACAGGGTTTCTGAGGTTAATCAGATGAATGAAGCAGTATTGTTTCTGAGAGCTTTGCCTACACCTGCTTCTATAGCTCTTCTAACATTTCTGCAGGAGATAAATTTCTTTGTGCCTCAACTAGTTAGAGCCCGCTTGAGATCTTTTCTTTCCCCCCTTCCTTGTTACCAAACCGTGATTTTGTTTGGGGCAGGAATATGTGCCAGCTAGAAAGCTACATTTCCAAAGCTCCCTGAAAGAGGGATAACCACATGACTAAATTCTGGCCAGTGAGATGTAAGTAGATGTTGGTGCATAGAACTTTTGGGAAAATTCTGCAGGAAGCAAGGTGACCTCAGTATGTCCCACAAGGTAAAGTCCTGCAGCTGGGGTGCTGTGTGTCAGTTCCTCATAGCTGGAGTTCTATTTTATTCTTGTTGTGACCAGAGGCACATATTCACGGCATATATTTATTTTGGCAAAATGAAATTCACATCTTGTAATGCATTTGAATTATGATAAGGCAACAAAGATTTGACCCCTTGGATCTCCTGCTATACACTGATAATTCCCCTAGGGAATGGAGAACACTCTTTCAGCTCTCTACACAGCTTTGTATATAGTGTCATTTTACCTGAATCCCATTCAGCATGCATAAGGAGTCACTAGGTACAGGGGTGCCTGGGTGGCTCATTTGATTAAGTGTCTGTCTTTGGCTTACGTCATGATCCCAGGGTCTGGGATCAAGCCTTGCATTGGGGTCCCTAGTCAACAAAAAGTCTGCTTCTCCCTCTCCCTCTGCCTCTCTCCCTGCTCGTGCTTGCTCTTGTGTTCTCTCTCTCGCAAATAAATAAAATCTTTAAAAAATAAAAAGGAGTTGCTGGGTACAAATTGACCAGATGCTTCCATAGATGTGTTAGTGCAAGAAATGTTTGACAAGCCAGAACCTGAATCTATAACCTTGCTTTTACTGCAGTAGATTTTTTACTAGATGATCATTAATTTGGATGTTATTTTGTATTTCCAAGATTTGCTGCCAAATAATAATTAATATTCACCTTATGGAAAGCTCATATTCATAACTCAACAAATGCTAATTTTCTTCTTGTTTGCCCTACATTCCTTTTTCATACCCTCAGAAGTTGCTTTTGTTTCTCATGATAGTCCTATTTCTTAGTGTTTTAAATTGGCATAATCCTAATTCATGAAGCTTTAAATGGTTATTATAAATTTCTTTGGGGCAGCCCGGGTGGCTCAGTGGCTTAGCGCCGCCTTCAGCTCAGGGCGTGATCCTGGAGACCCAGGATCGAGTCCCATGTCGGGCTCCCTGCATGAAGCCTGCTTCTCCTTCTGCCTCTCTCTCTCTCTCTCTCTCTCTCTCTCTCTCTCATAAAAATAAAATCTTTAAAATAAATAAATAAATAAATTTCTTTGAAGATAAAGTGCTCTTTATTCAACATTCTTTTCAATGTGTCACATTGGATGTGTCATTCTTTGATATTATATTCTGCTGAACCTAGCAGTGAAATCTGAGTATCATCCTTCCCACCTAAAAGTGACTGAATGCTTATACAAATATATTTTGTAGCAAAGAAACATGAGTGGGAGAGCTGAATCAGTTGACCCATCTCCTTATGTCATTAACTTCTTCTCTGCTGCTTTGAAGGCAAATGTGAAGGCTGGAGGTCAGGCAGCCATCTTGTGAAGGCTAAATGACCGTGCTAACATTGTCTGAGCAGAAATACAAAAGGAGTCTGAATTTCTGAAAACATCATGAAGATACCATTTTAGCCCTTGATTACCAATTTTGGGAGTTTTCTTTAGATGGTAAAAAAAAATTATCTAATTTGGTTGAGGCCACAGTTTTTGGAGTCCCAATTACTGGAACTAGGTTCAGATTCTAATTGATTAGAATGTAGTACCTCAAAGTAGGAGCTGCAAGGTATAAAATCTAAAGTTTTAGAATTGGCATAATAAGGAGGGTTGGGCTTAGAACCATAATGGTAAAACTATAGCCAACTAGAAAGTTGTCACCCTTAGTAATTTGATGGTAAAACATTTGGTCAAATAATGTTGTCCGTGGTACTTTAGAAAGTAGGCTCTGTACCTACCCAAGCTGTAGGATAGGGCAGTTAGGCTGTTTTTAAAGCTGCATTATGGGGTGTCTAACTCTTGATTTCCGCTCAGGTCATGATCTGAGGACTGTGAGATCAAGCCCCATGTCAGGCTCCATGGTCAGCGTAGAGTCAGCTTGAGATTCTCTCTCCCTCTTCCTCTGCCCCTGCCCCCCTCCAAATAACTAAATAAATTTTTTAAAGATTTATGTATTTATTCATGAGAGACACAGAAAGAGAGAGAGAGAGAGAGAGAGAGAGGCAGAGACACAGGCAGAGGGAGAAGCAGGCTCCATGCAGGGAGCCCGACGCAAGACTCGATCCCAGGTCTCCAGGATCACACCCTGGGCTGAAGGTGGCGCTAAACCGCTGAGCCACCCGGGCTGCCCATAAATTTTTATTTTAAAAAAAGGCATATGTGTTTTTTAACCTGTCTACACAGAAGGGTTGATCTCCTGAGCAGACACAGGGGTAAAACAGAGAGAGAGAGAGTAGGGACAGTGGCCATTACTGCCCTCACACAGCCATCTCAGGTCCTGGCCCCCATGTCAATAAGGCTGTAAGACTTTCCTGGGTAAGCAAAAGCTGAGGGAGTTTCTTACCACTAGACCTGCTATATAAGGTGTGCTAAAACGGAGTCCTTGAGGGGTGCCTGGGTGGCTCAGTTGGTGAAGCCTCTGCCTCTGGCTGGGGTCATAATCTCAGGGTCCTAGAATCAAGCCCCACACTAGGCTCCCTGCTTAGCAGGGAGTCTGCATCTCCCTCTCTCTCTGCCCCTCCCCCCACTCATGCTCGCTCGCTCTCGCAAATAAATAAATAAATAAATAAATAAATAAAATCTTTGAGGAAAAAAAGGGAGAGTCTTTCCAGTTGAAACAAAGGGATGGTAAAACAGCTACGTGAAGCCATGTCAAAATGGAAGAATCTCTGGTAAAGGTAAATCCATGACCAAGTACAAGAACCTGTGTTGTGGTATATTGGATGCATATAAGGTGGTGTCCGGAGTGGAAGGCCGAGAAGGTCATTTCAGAATGCAGGGGATCTGAGTTTGCTAAATGCTGAAAAAGAGGAGAAGGAGAGAGAAGAACTAAAGAGGCAGATCATAGAGGGGATCACTGTTGGATCAAGGGCTGGAAGAGATGCTATTGGGTGGGAGCCAGGGTGCCTGTAGAGGAGACTGTTGGCAGGGAAGTGAGCAACTCTTCCTCAGCCATGGCAAGAGAAGGTCAAAGGGCAGAAAGACTTTCTGCTGATGAGGGGGCTCCACCAGCAGAGGAGGAAAAACCTTTTGTGTCCAGCAGATGTGAACATTTGGAAGGTAAAACAGGCGACAAGGAGGGCATGGTGACACGGCTGACCTTAAGGTTCTAGCTTGGCAGACCAAGGTTGTCTGAGAAAATGAGGTGGGCTTGAGAGGCCGGAAGCTGAGCTGAAGGCAGAGTGGCAGGAGGAAGAGAACTGAAAAAGATGGAGGTGTGGTACTCAGAAAAGAGGATTTCCACATTTAAGTATTTGAAAATGAAAATCTGAAACTTTAGTTGAATGAAGAAGTCATCCTAGATGTGATAAAACCCGTGGGAGGCTGAATAAGAGTAGAGGTAGAAACTACTGAAATTGAAAGGAACAGTTATACAGTGTCATTTAATCCCCATCACACACTGAGGACACAGAAGATGATAAAACTTGGACAGAAAGAGGTGAAGTAACTGGCGGAGAGTCATGCAACAAAGACATGGTGGAGTTTGGATTTGAACCCAGATCTGTGACCGTGATTTGCCAGCATGAAAGGAACATGGTCCTCTCTGTCAGCTAAGGATGAAGTAACACAGATGGTATGCAGGGAGGCCAAAGTCTCACAGATGGGGGCAGGTGAAGGCAGAATTGAGCACAAAGTTAGTTTGAACAATGGAAAAGGGATAAAGAGGGTTTTTGTCTGGGGGCATTGGTTAAGCATCTGCCTCAGGCTCAGGTAGTGATCTCAGGGTCCCAGGATGGAGTCCAGCCTCGGGCTCCCTGCTCAGTGGGGAATCTGCTTCTCCCTCTGCTCCTCCCCACCCCCAGCTAGTGCTCGCTCTCTCTCTCTTTCTCTCTTTCTCAAATTAATTAATTAATTTTTAAAAAGGAGAGTTTCATCTGTATGAACCAGGTTCCTAAAGTTGGGACTTCATTTTTCTTTTTTTGCGGGGGGGGACTTCATTTTTCTTTTTTGGGGGGGGACTTCATTTTTCTATAGCTCTTTTTCTCTGGGCCACTTTTCACAAAAGTAATTCTTTGGAGGTTATCCATGTGCAGCACATGACAACTTACAGAGCACTTTCACTTCATCACTTGATGCCTTCATGACAGTCTCTGAGGGTAACCACCATTATTAGGCTCGCTTTCCTGGGGAGAAACAGAAGCTCGAAGACTGTGATTTGCCCATGATCACACAGGAAGTGACAGATAAAGGGGTGCAGTCCAGACATGGTGTTGAAAACAGGAGTTACTGTCCTCCCCCACCTCCCAAACCATCCCTTCAGTGTTGAAGAAATGTCTAGCTCTAGCACCTTCAGTCTGAATTGTCTGGGACCAGAAGGAGGTGGTCTAGGCAAAGGAGCAGCCCTGCTTGCCTGAAACTATTATCTATGGAGAGAACTATTGAGACTCTTCTAAAATGACAGAAATACAGACATAACAGCATAGCCTGTACCTTCAAAGAACTCATCAGTGGAGGAGAAAGAATTTTTTTTAATATTGTATTTATTTATTTATTCATGAGAGACACAGACAGAGAGGCAGAGACACAGGCAGAGGAAGAAGCAGGTTCCCTGCAGGGAGCCCGATGCAGAATTTGATCCCAGAACTCCAGGATCATGCCCTGAGCCAAAAGCAGATGCTCAACCACTGAGCCACCCAGGCGTCCCAAAGAATTGTTTTTAAAATTACAATCCAACATGCTAACTTCCATTTCATCCTGGTAGATGCTGTACTGTGGGATCCCAGAGGAGAAGCAGCCACTACCGCACTGGGCTTTGAAGACCAGCTTGTGGCAGAAAGAGCCTCCTGATGCATAAGAAGGCAATTGAGTTAGGGTACAGCAGATGGGAACAGTGAGCCTAGAGACACAGATAGGAACCCGCGGACCCATTTGGTGAACAAACCTCGCAGTGTGCTTGCAAAACTGGGTCACTGTTAAGAAGCCGGGTCACAGGGCCTTGTGTGGCAAACTCAGAGCATCAGCCTATTTACAGAGGGTGGTGGAGAAGGGTACTGTAGAGTTCTGAACAGGAAAGTGATGTGATCAGGTTTGTATTCTGAACAATCTTCTGTGGAGAGGCAAGAAGCGACCCAGGAAAACCAGAGAGCAGGCTGTTCAGGGTGGACCAGGTGAAAGATGTTGGCTTGAGCCACTCGAGGAGGGCTAGAGAGGACGAAACCTATTTGAGAATATCCTATATGTATATTTTTGAGCACTTGTGTTGGCAGGGTTGAATCATAAAAGATGCACCTGTTTAGGAGATACTGCCCAACAGCTCTCCAAAAATGCTGGCCAATTTATTGAGGCGAGTTCTATAGAGCATCTCTATTTTCCACTCTCCCTTGGTCTTTCTACAGTGCTTTTCCACATACACAGCTCCGTGAAGCAGATCATATTCTCTGATTGTGGATCACAAAACTCAAAAGCTTCATTTTAAGCAGGTGATCTCTCTTAAACTGTGTACCCAAGCTCTTTGGCAAATTGAAAGGTGTGTTTCTTGCTTGTAATTAGTCCCAGATCATAAATCTAGGTATGCAAGAAATATTACCTGCCCCTCTTGTTTTTCGAAATCACCTCAATTTCAATTCTGCACCCCATCTCGGCAGAGTGTTGAGAAAGTCTACCTGAGTCATTCTTGCAGTTCCTGCTTCCCTGAGATCAAGACTAGGTCTTGAAAACTTCCACAGTGCCAGACATCTTAGGGAGCCCCATCTGGTCATCAACTATCTGTCATCTGTAAATTGCCACTAAGGCTTTCACTGCATCTGTCCACAGCTGCTTCCATGGGAAGCTGAAGAAGTCTGCCAGGCAGCTGGGAGCCCTTGTTGTTTCTGTGTGAACTGAGGGGGCGGGGAGGGGGGAGGCACTACACCTTGGGGAATTACCCGCTCCTCAGAGCACTGCTAGGAAGGCAGGGTCCAGGGACCCACAGTGCTCTTTCTCCAACCCTACCAGGCTAAATCCGCTCCCTGAGGTACCAAAGTAGTGAAGCAATGAAGAGCAGAGCTGGCTTCGCTTTAGTGGGGTATGAAGAGAAAGAGGATTATACAAGAAGGAAAAATATGCCCATGAGCCTAAGGTGCCTCCAGAGATGAGCTGATTAGCTGCTGAGTGGGTTTATGAAAATTGATATCATATCAGAGTAAAGGGGCACCTGAGTGGCTCAGTGGTTGAGCATCTGCCTTTGGCTCAGGTCGTGATCCTGGGGTCCTGGGATCAAGTCCTGCATCAGGCCCCCTGCAGGGAGTTTGCTTCTCCCTCTACCTGTGTCTCTGCCTCTCTCTGTGTCTCTCATGAATAAATAAAATAAAATCTTCTAAAAAATAAAAAAATAAACAACTCAAAACAGAGTCTGATTCCACGTTGATTACAGGTCTCACTCCATCCCATAATTGTGGTGGTGGGGGAGAGGGTTGAGAGACATAACAGGTAATGGTTAGTGTATTCTTCTTGGTGATTATAAGTATTCCAACTATTCTAGAACTTTAAAGTTTACACAAACTAGCTTCAAAGCCATCATCCCATTTTATCCTCTCAATATACTGAAATGATTGGAGATCTTGGGGTTCATGTGATATTCTATATGTGAAGAATGCACTGCCTATCATAAAAAGGTATCTGTGGTTCTTTGTCCCCCCAAAATGGTTAAAATGGTAAGTTTTGTGTAATTTCTAAAATGAGAAAAAATAGCAAATGCCTGCTAGATTGATCTCCCCGGGGAGCATAGGGAGATTAGAAAGCTCTGGATAGATACACCACAGAGAAAGGAAAGAGTATTCCTCTTTGGCAGCCCCAACCTCAAGAAAAGAGCTTGTGTATCCTTTGTGAGGCCTTCATATCACTTGGCTTGCACTTCACATTTAATACTTAAAAAAAATATTTTGGCATCAAAAGCATTCGCCCTATCAGAAAGGCCAGCTTCTCTTTCAGAGAAGAGAGCCAGTGGAGTTACTGACAACCCCTGCTCCAACTTCAGCAGTGATGGCAGGGTGGCCCTAGCCTACTGAGCCAGGAGGGAATACAGGCCACTGACCACTGGGACCAGCCCAAGGGTTTGTCCTTTTTATTAAAAAAAAATTTAAATAAACAGCACCTTCCTCTTTCTTCCTGGAAAGTCTTGGGGGCTCTCTGTTGCTTGCCTATGTCCCCCCAGCCTTGGCCCTGGAGTCTCCATCTGGGGGCTGAGTTCTTGAACATCGGTGGCTCCAGCCACGCTTTCTGCTTTCTTTCTTTTTTTCTCTCTCTCTTCTTTTTTTTCTCTTTTTTTCTGCTTTCTTTCTGCACCTCACACTTGCTTGAGCATCGCCTCCCCAGCCCACCCCCACACTCCTTACTCCCCCCAGGCAGCTAGCTAGTGTTCCTGGCACTTTCGCATCCTTATTATCTCACGGAGAAGGTCAAGGGGGTGAATAATTGGTGTCAACACTGTGAACTTTGTTACTACTCTTAAAGATAATATTCATTAACAGCAGTGTTTGAAATCTGCATCTCCTCAACACTATGTATGGTCTAGTGGTTTTCCACTCTTGCTATGTATTACAATTACCTGGAGGGCTCTTGAAAACCATCCATACCCAGACATCCTCCCCAGGCTAATTAAATGAGAAGCACAGTGCAGTCATTACTCTCCATCAGGCATAATTACCTCTTCACATATTTGTAAGCCATTGATCCCAGTCCTTGACCCACAAAAAGAATTAGCAGGAGAGCTTGGTGGATCCCTCCCATGCTGAGGAGGGACTGACAATCTGTAGTATCCTTTTAAATTTTGGAGGAGTTGTTTCTTCCTTTAACTCCTATCTCCGCCTCCCTTCTTTCTAAAAGCACGTTTTTCTCAAGTCACTATTTTTCTAAATGTACTCTACAGTCATAGCAGGGGAGTTGCAGAAAACCATAGGGTTCCCAAAGATCCATCTGGTCCTAAACCCTGGAACCCATGGATGTTATATTACTTTCTTGTTTGGAGATGAGGTTTTTACAATGTAATTAAGTTAGAAATTTTGAGATGAGGAGACTATCCTAGATTATCTTGAGTGGGCACCAAATGCCATCATAAGTGTCATTATAAGAGAGAGACAGAGGAAGATTGGACCCACAGAAGAGGGGGCCATGTGAAGGTGGAGGCAAAGATTGGAGTGATATGGTCACAAGCCAAGGCCTGCTGGCCAACAGCCACCAGAAGCTGGAAGAGGCAAAAAATGGATTCTCCCCTAGGGCCTCGGGAGGGAGTGTGGCCCTGCTGACACCTTGACTTTGAACTTTGGGCCTTTGAAATGTGGGAGAATAAATTTCTGTTGTTCCATGTAGTTCCACCTCCATGTGGCCATTTGTTATGGTGGCCCGAGGAAGCTGATATGGTGACCAAACAAGTTTGATAACTCTTGTCTTTATAACAGTTCCTATGCTAACAAGCATTGTTAGCCCTGGACAAATGCTCCCCTAGAACGTGCCTTGTGCTAGGTCACAGGCTAGCCAGCGTTGCAGGCTCTGTGTGTGCAAGACCTTTATGCACGAGTTATAGCCGTACACAGATACATCATGTGTCTACCCTTTCAGGACCTACTATGCATTCATTTATAAACTCATTCAATAAATGCTTATGAGCACCTACCATGTGTCAGAAATTACTCAAGCCACGAAGCATATAGTGATTTAAAAAGCAAAAATAAGGGCACCTTGGTGGCTCAGTTGGTTGAGCGTCTGACTCTTGGCTCAGGTTGTGATCTCATGGGTCCTGAGATCGAGCCCCCAGTCAGGCTCCGCCCTCAGCCAGAGTCGGCTTCGATATTCTCTCTCTCTCTCTCTCTCTCTCTCTCTGACCCTCACTCTTGCTCTTGCTCTTGCTCGCTCTCAAATAAATAAATCTTTAAAAATAAAGAAACAGTGAACATAAAAACAATAAAAATAAAGAGTGAAAATCATGTCTCTTGTGAAAAGTATATTCTAATGAAACAGTCAATAAATAAAGAAGCAAATAAATAGCACATGGTTATTAATGCTAGGAAGAACATAAAAATGAGCTAAAAGGGTAGAGAGGGATGGGGTGGCTCCTTTAGAGAGGGTAGCAGAGAAGGCCAAGCATTTCACCAGGTGATTACCTAAATTAATCGCATGCAGTCCTCTCAAGAACCATGTCAGCTTTGCCATGTGTGGTACGTATTATCTCCATTTTTCAGATGAGGAAACTGAGGCCAGGGCAGTGAAGTGACTCGCCCAGATCATCCAGCTATCAAGTGGCTAATATGGGATTGAAACCCAGTCTTGGGGGGCGCCTATCTGCCTTCGGCTCAGGGCATGATCCTGGAGTCTCAGGATCGAGTACAGGGATTGAGTCCCGCATCGGGCTCCCTGCGTGGAGGCTGCTTCTTCCTCTGCCTTTCTCTCTCTGTGTGTCTCTCATAAATAAATAAATAAAATCTAAAAAAGAAAGAAAGAAAGAAACTGAGGCTTGACGGACACCACGGCCCACACATAAGGTCCATTTACTAGTAGCATGCTACAGATCGTCTGTACTCAGTGGGACCGCCACTGAGATCCTCCAGAGCCTGCCTTGGCCTCTCTATACCAGTGGAATGAACAGTTCCAAG